>NC_136709.1:5133050-5263050 GCF_947650265.1 Symphodus melops
AAGGCTCAGTGTTATTAAACGTTTGCCTTCAGCAGACATCTTGAGCTTTTGAATTCTTCACTATATTAACTCACATTTTGAGCCGGTTGTGTTCATTGACAGTGTTGCGGTTCGCTGCACAAAACTTGGTAAAAAAGTCCAGTGAAACACTTCCCTCAGTGTTATTCTGATCAATGAGTCATTCATGTGCAGTTTTTTTACAAACTGCTTCACATGTATCACAATGACTGGTTGCTGTTTGGACTTGATCTTTAAAGTCAGTATGGGATTTTATCTGTTTTTAAACCTGTTACCCATGTTGTTACAAAAGAGGAGGCATCAGGTGCATCTGTTCTTTTGTTCTGTGCATTATAGTTACCTGATTTTATACTTTTTCTTCATCCTGTGTGGCCTTATTTCCCCCCAAAAAAATCCCTCTCTGTGACCCTGGGTTCAATAAACCATCCCTTCTTACTGTGAAGGAAGACGAGCTCACTCCGTACATCCTGATTATCATCATTTACAGACCAAACCTTTCCATGAATGGAAATGTTAGCCTCCTCTTTAAAAACTATGGGACCTCTGCTCGCTGCGTCCTTTCTGTGTACATATTTATGTATCTTTTTTTTCTTACAGTGCCATAATTTGTTCTAATGTTCTATCCTCCACTGAGGTTTCATGTGTCTTGTAAAGAGTGTGTATGGAGTTTATGGTATATTCTGACCACACACACAGTTAAAGATGTATTGTGACAGTGTGCCTAAGATATTTATGACCTTGGCAGCACTTTTGGTTTGCTCTTGTATTCTGAAACATTTGGAGAAGTGTTAGTTTATAAACCAAAATGTCAAGAGAAAGTTGAAATATGTTAAATAAGTTCACACATTCAGTAGAAGTGCCTTCTAGGTGGAAAAAAAACTATTCTTCTGTTGACCTTTCCCCAATCCCTCCCCAGCCTGTTGGATGAACACGTCGGGCCCATGTATTTGAAACACAAGAACATTTGAACAGTTGATTGTGGTTTCCGTTTCAGGAAGTTGGTTTCTCATTAGTTTTTTAAATTGATATTATCTTCTGTGAGAGGTTCTGGAACATTTGTTCACACACCTTTGAAGCTTAATAACAAAAATATTAGCCTTTGTTCTACGTGGCAATAAAAACATCATTACCAGCAGCACAGTTTGGGTTACTCAGAGAGATGGTGCGTTTTCCTTCCAACTGTTTTAGCGTCGTCATGGCTACATGCATCCCTTTCCTTTTGTCTCTGCTGTAATTGTATCTGTCATGGAGGTCAGTATGCCTTTTCTTTTGTCCCTTATTTTTTTTTTTTTTTTTTCATCTTTTAGAAATGGAAATGTGTTTTATACATTCAGATCCCACCAGCGATTATCTGAAGGTCTATTTGTCCCTTATTGCAAACATTAGGAATTCATATTCTGGACTGATACTAAGCTATCAGCTATCTATTATTGAAACATTTCTTAAAGAACATGCTACATCAGACCATCACCACTGCCAGTACAAATGAAATATTACTGTCTGAGTATTATCACAACTAATACAACCGTTTGAAGAACGTTTAAAAAAAAAAAAAAAAAAGGCTGAATACTTTTTATCGATCTCTAAAAAAGGCTGTTTCTGACTGCATAATAAAATAGTATCTTATTTCTTTTTTTTTTTCAATCTTAGGCGAAGCTGAAATTAAATGTAATGTGGGAAGTGTCTCAGAAGTTTGTTCTTTCAGAGTACAGTATGATTCATAAAATGTGCAAATTTCTTTTGGTGCGTGTTTGACTTTGTTCACAATCGCTTTGTCCTCTCACTTCTCGTTTAGAAATGAAAAGTTGGTGTCCGTGGGCAAGACACTGAACACCAACATGTGGCATGTCAACGTGTGTGTGAATTAATTAGGTAATACTAATGGGCATTTTCCCTGCCAGCCTCTGCCACCAGGGTGTGAATTTTGTGTAAAAAAAAAAGTGGTTAGGTGACCCCAATTCAAGTCCATTTTACATTATTCATAGTGTATTCATATTACTGAGCATACCATGACTTCTGACCAGTTTCCTCCAGGTGAGATGTATGTGGTGCTGCAAAAAGATTACAACATTCATTCTTGCTCGGAGTGAAAAATATAATTATTTTCAAAGAAAAGGTTAACAGACCGAATATAAATATAGATAAAAATCAGTTTAAAAGGAAGTTATGAGACATTTTACATGTTTTCATTTGACAGTAACTCATAGAAAGACAAAAAAAGACGGTGTCCTTCAATAAATAATAAGGATAACAACCGTGAGAGCTCAATTTGTAAATTCAATCCATGTAGATATTACTTATAAGTGTAATTAATGTGGGACAACAACAAAGCACCTAAGCATGCGTATGTCTCTGTGTGGATGTATAGTTTTATATGTTCGCAGTACTTTTTTATAGTACATATCACACGTATATGCATCCAAGTATACAAGTCACATGTAATAAATTCATGCATAACAACAGAAGACATGACACACAAACAATATCTCTTGTTAAACAGAAGGTATATTCACATGAAGCAGCCATTAATCCTCGCCCATCCCATAGAAAAAGAGACATTTAATGTTATCAATGGAAATCTTTGAGGCACATAGCAGAGGGCTACTTGTGTTCCAGACTGATTACATTAGAAAGACTAATTCCTCCTGATGGTATATGTCATGTTTCCTGAGGGCACAGTCGTTCGTAGTTAGCAAATCCATTTACCACACAGACTAGCAACCTGTTACTACGGAGACAGAACAAAAACAAAAGTCAAACTATTTCTAAAGAAGATTTGAGCCTCCTTCTGATGCAAGGAATGGCTGGTTATAAACGTGTATTGGACATTTATTTTTATTTACCCACATTTAAGATTGCATTTATCAGATTATAAAAATATAAAAGGTGTCTCAAAAGAGGTCAACAGTCTTATACAAGAGACATTATCTTTCTGAAGAGACAAATAAAGTGATGCAATTTAAGAATACATTTTATGATGTATTTTATAATGCGCTTTTCATGCCCTCAAAGACACTGTATTGAAAAGTTAAAAAGATCAAAACAATATAAACTATGTCCTGGATCAGCTAATGGATGTTTTTCTCAAGAATTCAGCAGCTTGAAGAGACAGAAAACAAGTTAAAGCTCACAAACCCCCCCCCCCCCCCCCTTATCTGAGTGTGCAGTCATTGAACATTTATGACTGCATGTGAAGAAAGGAGAAAGTAGTGTTGGAGGGGAGTGATACGCTGTTTTAAAAATCCGCAGTCAAAGGAGGAAGAGAAGGCGATGCCCCAAAACGTATTAAAATTCTGCCAATACAAGTTCTTATTCCATCACAAACGCCATGTTTTCGACCTGAGGTCTTCTTCAAGTTATCATTTTTTGAACAAAGGGTGAAGGGCCACACCCAAAGTTACAGATATCAACACTGATAGGCCAATAGGAACCATGATACCAACAGAGGACAATGGAACAGGAAAGGTTATATGATGAGGTGTATGTGTGGTTCTTTATTCAAATGTACATTATCATGTTCTGCTGCTGTTAGAGGATGAGTTGACACAGTCGTGATGATTTCTGCCTGTACACTGAATCATTTGTATTAAAATCACACAATCAAAGACTGTTGACTTCAGAGACACCTGAACACATCTTAAAACGTTCATTAGATTCATTAGTTTAATCTTTTTACAAACATAAAGGTCCTGCTCATGAATGCATCAAAGAGTACATTCAGTGTTTTCCATTCACAATGCTACAATGTAGCCTACTCTGTATAAAACCTTTTTATGGAATGATTTATACTGCATTTATACAGGTCAAACCGTAAACGTGAGTTTGTGTGGCTGGGTAAAGTTAAGTGTATCCCTTACAATGAGACGAGGATGTAGGATGTTATCAGATCTGCGGCTTGTTCTGTTGAATAACTTCCTGTGATCTGATGGAAAGCATCTTTACATACAATTTTTTACATCAGATAAGAATCATATCATCAGATATATATAATAAATACAGATATAATATCAAGAATACAGGCCAGACCTTGTTAATACACCCTCCTTCATATTCACTGTATTAAAGCTGTTAATGAAAGAGATTGCTTGTTTTATTGATGAATCTTTATAACCTAACAAAATCTAATGTTTAATGCCTGAAACCACTGACATGGGATTGGTGTCAGAAAAAGGGCTGACACTGCATTTTAAAAAATATTTTCAGAGGCAAAAATGATATAGTGATATATATTTGGCTGTTAAAAAACTTCAGAAGATTCTTTGTTCAAATAAATGACTTGGGGCGCTTGATGGCTTAGAGGTTGTGTGCAGAGGCCAGCCATTCTGCATGGGACAAATAGTTACTGGTATATCACAATTGGATACTTTTAAACTAAACTTTCATCAAACATAGTTTGTCTTTTTGTTCTTCCATTAAATCTATTTTTTTATTCAATGGGGGAAGAAGAAACTATGTTTAGTGTGTGGCTGTAGCAGGCCTGTACTAAGTCTATTAAGTCAATCTTTTCTTTTACTTAAATCAACTAATTGGATGACTTAACCTGCTTCAGTACTTACATAAGTGCTGCGTTCACTCATCTGTGCACCCACAGGATACAGGTTTCAACCACAGCCTACTTAGAGGCTTGTTAGGTTTATTGGCAAGGACACCTTCTCTTGTAGCTCATCCTGCAGCAGCCGCAGTGAGGAGGCAGACTCGTCCAACCTAATTTGACAGTTTGTCATTGGCATATATATATATATATATTTTTTTACAAACTGGTTCTCTCAAGTTTCAAAACCTTTAAACTCATCTTTGATGTTTCTATAGTGGACAGGTGGAATTGTTTATGGCCTATCACATACAGTGAGCAGTGAGCTAGCATAATTTCTGTCTGGAAATGTTAACCCAACAGAAGTTGATTCCAGTTATGGTTTCCTCATCTCAACCATATTTACCTTTATAATCTGAAGTGCTTTACAAAAACATTTGATGACCTTGATGTAAGTATACAAAGGAACTACAGAATAGCACCAATCTTATATCTTTATTAAACCCCATCATTTTTGCACATCAACATCTAATCAAAGGTGAAACAGTGACCGGCTCAAGACGCTTTCATTTAAAGCTTTCAGACTTGTAGTGCATCTAAAATTCAGATGAAATTCTGCCAAAAAATGACTTTATATAATAAGTAGCAAATTCAACAAAGAGTGCCTCAAACTGGTCAGCGTTACATTCATTTTAAACCTGTACTTTGTAAAAGATGAACAGTTTCACAACCAAACCATGGGGCGGTGGTAGGTGTCAGTTTGCAGTCAATTACCTGAACTTGAAAAGTAACAGAACGATCCAACTTTGTTTGAACACATGGATTAAAAGAAGACAGGAAGTTTGAACATTCATATCCAAAGCAGGAAAGGAGAAGAGAACTCCTGACAGCAAAACAATTAGTCTGAAAACAGAAGAGAACTGTAAATAACAAAAACAAAAACTTTGAAGAACTATTTATACTCCAGTTAAGGCTGGATAAGTCTTTGAACGTATGAATGGATATATTTGACAACTCTCCACTGGAAAAATGCAAATGAGGTGTTTTAATAAATGCAGAACTGATTTGAATCTCATTGCCCAGCCTTAACTGTTGCATAGTAAGACAGGGGTTATGGTACTGTCTAGGCTAAATCCTCTTCACCCTCCTCCTCAAACTCTCCCTCTTCCTCAGCAGTGGCATCCTGATATTGTTGGTACTCGGACACCAGATCATTCATGTTGCTCTCAGCCTCAGTGAACTCCATCTCATCCATGCCCTCGCCGGTGTACCTGAAAAAAGAAATACTTATTCAGATATGTTGGGACAAACACGTTTGAGTCCAGGGGAACAATGAGAAGTCCTGCACATATACAGGGACATCTTCTTTCACTTACCAGTGGAGGAAGGCCTTGCGGCGGAACATAGCAGTAAACTGCTCTGAGATGCGTTTAAACAGCTCCTGAATGGCTGTGCTGTTGCCAATGAAAGTGGCGGCCATCTTGAGGCCGCGGGGAGGGATGTCACAGACAGCTGTCTTGACATTGTTGGGGATCCACTCCACAAAGTAGCTGCTGTTCTTGTTCTGAACATTAAGCATCTGCTCATCTACCTCCTTCATTGACATGCGGCCTCGGAAGATGGCGGCAACTGTAAGGTAGCGCCCATGGCGTGGGTCACAAGCAGCCATCATGTTCTTGGCGTCAAACATTTGCTGGGTGAGTTCAGGAACTGTCAGTGCCCTGGAAAAAGACAAGAACATGGGGTTCAGATAAATTTCACGTGCAATTAAAAATAAACTGTGGGTGTGATCAAGTCTGTGAAAAGCACGCGTGTGCCTCTCTACCTGTACTGCTGGCTGCCACGGCTCGTCAGGGGGGCAAAGCCTGGCATGAAGAAGTGCAGCCTGGGGAAGGGCACCATGTTCACTGCCAATTTCCTCAAATCTGCGTTGAGCTGCCCAGGGAAGCGCAGGCAGGTGGTCACACCACTCATGGTGGCAGAGACCAGGTGGTTGAGGTCACCGTATGTTGGTGTGGTGAGCTTGAGCGTACGGAAGCAGATGTCATACAGAGCTTCATTATCAATGCAGTAGGTCTCATCTGTGTTCTCAACCAGCTGGTGGACGGAGAGGGTGGCATTGTAAGGTTCAACGACTGTGTCTGACACCTGAAATGAGAAAAGAGATAAATGTATGAATAAAGAGCAGGGTGGCTTGAGGTATCATTTTAATGCAATGACTGCAATGTTATGAACCTTGGGTGAGGGCACCACACTGAACGTGTTCATGATGCGATCTGGATACTCCTCTCGGATTTTGCTGATGAGCAGCGTGCCCATGCCAGAGCCGGTGCCTCCTCCCAGCGAGTGGGTGAGCTGGAAGCCCTGGAGACAGTCGCAGCTCTCTGCCTCCTTCCTCACCACATCCAGGACCGAGTCCACCAGCTCGGCTCCCTCTGTGTAGTGACCTTTAGCCCAGTTATTACCTGCTCCGCTCTGGCCTGTGTGACATGCAAATACAGAAATTAATCACAGCTGTAGTCAACACTTCCTGGATCTGATTCTACTTGAAATATGACTCCCATCACACAAATAACCTGTTTTGTATATATTGAAAGTAGAGCTGTGGAAATTTTACTGTAAGCTATCACACAATGGGAACTTCAACTCCAGTTAGAGCACATTTCATTCTCACCAAAGACAAAATTGTCTGGTCTAAAGATCTGGCCAAAAGGACCAGACCTCACAGAGTCCATGGTGCCAGGCTCCAAGTCCACCAGCACTGCACGAGGGACATACTTGGAACCTGGTGAAGAAACCACAGGGACACAAATGGACCGTTAAAACAACACAGTATTAAAGCACTTAAAGACATGCTCATAGCTTTTGGGTTGATATTGTGCATTTAAAAAAAAATCTGTTTTCATTTAAAAGCTTAGAGACAGTGAATATGATGGTTGCTACGGAAGAACTTGTTCAGCTTTCATGCCGTGATTTCTTTTCTTTTTTTTTGCTCAACAACAAACTAATGTCTAATAATTAGAGTGATGTTATGCTCTTTCTACAATGGTTCATCATTTATTCCTTTTTACTTACATTATACGACTATATATCTATATGTACATGGATCAGACCTTTCATTTGTTTGGGATATTTTCGTTGGCCTAAGGTTTGTTGTTTCTGTATCATGGAAACGAGGCGACAGTAACGAAGCCAGGAAGGTGAGTCAATCAGTAAGACTTTTCACTGGCTTCCAGCAGGACACGGACCCCCTGCTGGGTGGCTACGGTACTATTGAGCCTTGTGGTTGATATCGAATTACCTTGGCTTCCCTAGAAATTAGATAATCTTACTATGTAGATCGAAAGCTTTAATAAAGTGGACTCAACCTGATGCCTCGTTGTAATACACGTTGATCCGCTCCAGCTGCAGGTCGCTATCCCCATGGTATGAACCAGTCGGGTCGATTCCATGTTCGTCACTTATCACCTCCCAGAACTGGAGCCAGGAAAAGAATAAAGGACAATGGTTAAATTTGCTGGTTAAGTACCAATATTGCGAAAGCCGACCACGCTTTTGTGGGCCGCTAGGCTAACATTAGCTTCGACGCTCACGTTAGCATAACGGGTAGCCCGCCCAATTTTAAATTTTTTTGCGCTCTTTTACAATACGTTTGAAAGTTACGTTTGAAAACAAATTTATTCGTACCTTTGCTCCAATTTGATTTCCACACTGGCCGGCCTGCAGGTGAACGATTTCCCTCATTGTTTTTTATCGAAGATTAAAGCTTCTTGACGACGAAAATGGGTAACGCTGTAACTGCTCTCGGACAACTGCAACGGACTAACCAAAGAATGCGCGAGCAGGACGATCTACCAAGCGGTAGATGAACGCAATTGGATAACGCACACGTCAGTCAAAGCCCAAGCGAGATGTCATTGGTCGAGAGAAAACTTTTTTGACTTCTGATTGGATGGCGCTTTAAGAGTCGCAGATTCGTTGTCTTGGTAACACAATAGATTTTCAAACACGTATTACATGGACACACCTAATCTTTTTTTGCGGCGTGTTAGTGCGTGTTTAAAAGAAGCATTTGAGTTTCAATAAAAACTAACACGAAATGTAATGTAATCTCTCTAACATGAGCTTCTCTGCTGCTTAAAGAATTAGTAAAAAAAAAAAAAAAAGAAGCTAAGGTGATATATGTGAAACAGCTTATCAACAAAGATATATTTACCACTAAACACGAGTTAAATGAATACCATTAAAACCTTTTAATGGTAAAACATCATTAAAACTGTTTTTTGATATTGACAATATATAGCCTGCGATAGGACGTTAAAGGTAACGTTTTGTCGCCACAAGAGGGTGATTGTGTGCCGTAAAACCTGTGGGAAAATACACTTGGATTTTTTTTTTTTTAATTTTTAAAGGAGGCTTTTTCATTTTTAAACATTGCAGATTAAATTCATTAAATTGCAAAGATAGATGTATAAACAGTTTGTCTATGTTAATTTTACAGTCTCAAGGCAGAAGGCAGTGTGGTGCGTGACGTCACATTTGTGCGACTGTTTTTATGCGACGTTACTGTCATGGCGCTGTTTCCAGCATTTGCTGAAGAAGCGACTAATGAAGTTAAAGATTCGCGCAAAGGTAACCCCTCCTTCATACAGAATACATTTTGATGTAGTTTTTTTATTTATTTATTTATTTTTACTTTTGTGTCATTATTATAAACTTTGAACACACTTACGCGACGTCTGCTTGTCTCTGTACCTGAGTAACAGAGTCCACATGTTGTTTGCTTTTGTTCCTCTTACGTTTTTTAGAATTAGACTGGCTGAAAAATAAGAGTTTTAAGACCGGAGATGCCCTCTCTCTTCATCATCTGTTTGCTGAGAAGTCCAAAGACAGACAGAGGGAATCAAGGTGAGATCAAACACATTACACACAATATTTAACATGAAAGATGTCTTTGTTTTTAATGTATTAACATTGTGCTAAACCTTCTTATCAGTAGTGTTGGTAAAGACGTAAGTTCCACAGAAAAGGAGGAGGAAGAAGAGAGTAATCTGCCACCCAAAAAGAAAAAAAAGAAGAGTGAAAAGAAAAGGAAGAAGAAGAAAAAACACAAAAAGAAAAGTGGGAGGTATTCTCACAGCAGTGGGTCTGACTCTGACACTATTTACCCCAGTCAGCTTAAAAAGGAAGAAGAAGAAAATGGGTACGGACACACTCGCCTCACTCCTTATTTTTGCTAATGTTCTTGAATTGATCTTGAATATTTTTTTGCCATACCTCTGCTGTTTATTGGTTGATTTGTCTTTGCATCCATACAGTTCCCGGCTTGCACCATTAGCAAGCCATTTCTCTTGGTTGGATGACCTTCAGACACCCACAGATCAGCTGTTCTGTGTTGACTGTAAAGCAGACACTGCCAACTGGACGTACAAGTCCCTATACAGAGGAGATGTAGCCAGGTAAGGCACCTGTCAAACAGACTTTGGTTGGTAAATCAGATGTTAACTTGGAAAAAGCAAAAAGCAGTGTCATATAATTTAAATGGTCATTGTTTTAATCTCTTTGTGTTCCAGGTATAAGAGGAAAGGAAGCTCGTCCTTGGGTCTGGACCCTCGCAGTCAAGAAGTCAGCTGGGAGGAGTCAGAGTCAAATAAGAAACAGAAAGGCAGGGACAAGAAGAAATCAGCAGATAGATACTTCTCTACAGTCAATCGCCAGCTGCTGAGGTCTGAGGCCCCTGTTTGTGCAATACCAACTCCTCCTGAGGGCAGTGATGCCAGGAGTCCAACCTCTTTTCTCCCCCTGCATGACAATGAGGAGAAAAAAGGAGGACAGATGGGTAAGAGATTTTTCTACAACAGGTGGTAAGATGCATCATCCTGAGCTTTTTAGTTTAAACACTTTGCAGGTTGTTGTAAGATGTTTTAATATATGCTACTGCAGCAGATGGGAAATAAAGTATTAGGCTTTTATATTCTTAACAGAATAATAAGGTACGATGGGGAAGGCGAGTAAGGCTGACCTAATTTGGGGACTTTTAATCATGGATTGCCTTTAAAGCATGGACTGGATCCTCTCCTCAGCTTCCATTGATCTAACTTCACACCTTCAAAAAAAAATTTCTATCCAGGTGACGGAGTGCAGACATCGTGGGTCAATCCCCTGGGTGTGTATGACTCCTCTACAGCGCTCTGGCTGCAGGGGAAGGGACAACAAGTCCAGACTGAGGAGGAGAAGCAGGACACACAGACGAAGCAGAGTGCTGTGCTTTTGACCAGCAGGACTGAAGAGTTTAACAGGCGACTCAGAGAGCAGCCAGAAGATACACAGCTATGGATAGAATTTATAAGATACCAGGTAGTGAAACTTGAACTGCTGTGCTTTGCAGCAATGTTTTGTATGGATGTCTATGCACAGTAACTTGATCATGCAGCTATAGAAAAAAAGCCAAATCAAACATTTATATATTTTGGTAAATAAATCGGTTGTTATTTCTCTATGTTGATGCTGTTGGAACAATGTGTACAGATTCACATTCCCATAATTATGTTTCAGTTGGGGGGGTTTTCTGATCAAACCAGGAGAAGTGTAAATTAATCAAGTCCAAAAAAAAACCACAAAAAAATGTGTCACCAGGATTAGAAAGGACAAAGGATTTTTTTGTAAGACCCTTAACCCCCAAGTTCAGGAAGTTAGAATTACTTGTTGTGTTAATGGAGCCTTGTAGATTTGAAGTGTTATCTTGCAGCCATTACAGCCTGTTAGGAAGCTGCAGGCTGAAACGATCGTCCTGAGAAATTCACAAATATTTGCATCAGTCATGTTCACCTCAAAATAAAAGATCTGAATGTCACTTTTTGTTTTTCCTATGCAGCGGTACTTTCAGTTTTTATCTTCTTCTTTGCCTCTACAGGATGAGCTGAGTGCAACAGTGTTTGGAAGTGGTGAGGAACAACAGGGCAGTGATTTGGCTGAGCGTCGCAAGTCTTCCTACAAGGCAGTCCTGGAGAAAAAGCTCAGCATCGCAGAGTGTGCAGTCGAGACCAACCCAAGTTGCATCGACCTGCAATTGGAGAAACTGAAGATCTGCCAGGAGCTGTGGGAGCCCTCACTTCTAGCTAAAGAATGGAAGAAACTGGTTTGTCTACAGTGTTTATATGCTTTTATTTAAATCAAGTGTAGCATGTGATCTTCTGTCAGATCCTGTCAACATTTTCGTTGACATGCCTGTGGCTTAAGGTAATTCTATATGTGTCATCTATTGGATTAAGGTGTTCGTGCACCCAAACAGTGCCCCTTTGTGGAGGAAATATCTGCTGTTCACCCAGAGCTACTTCAGCAACTTCAGTGTGTCGAAGGTGAACTCCGCCTATGGGAAGTGTCTCAGTACGTTGAGCGCTGTGCGTGATGGCAGCATGGTCTCTCATCCAGTCCTGCCAGGGCTTGAGGAAGATATGTTGGGTAACACGGATTAAGATTTGGACTTACTTTACAATTGTTTTGACCCTGAGAGAACTTTTTATGGATGATAATAACATATTCATTTAACATTGTTAGATTCTCAATTGCCAAAATGTTCTACTTTGTTAAAACAAAGACACTTATTATTCATTTTGATACAATATTTAAATAGTACAGAGCATTTTGTGTTGTTTGATCAACACGTCTTAAAAGATGTTGTACTTCTCTGGTTTGTCTTTTTTCTTCTGTCCAGATATTTTCACCCAACAGTGTCACTTCCTGCGTCAGGCTGGTCAATCAGAGAAGGCAATTTCTCTGTTTCAGGCCATGATCGACTTTACTTTCTACAAACCTGACAGTGTGCAAAAAATGTCCACCAAGCAGCAGGTAAACACGCACACAAAAGAAAACCAACCATGTATTTTAAACCTCCTCTAAAAAACAGGATTTAACTGAGTAGCAGAGGCATGTGCTTTCTTAAGTGGCCTTAATGAAAGCTGTTGGGATTGCACACCATGTTTATTTGTGAGTTTTAAAAGGTGCTGCGCTATAGATTTAAATAAAAAAAAAATAAAAAAAGTAGGGCCTTTCTCTCAATGCAGAGTCAGGAACACACGTCAGAGCTTTAGTTATGTCAATAAATTGGAAATGTGTCTTTTCAGGTTGAGTTCTTTGAGCCTTTTTGGGACAGCGGGGAGGCAAGAGTTGGAGAGCTTGGGGCCAGAGGTTGGAAGGCCTGGATGCAACAACAAGAGAAAGGAGGGTGGTTACAACCCAATCCAGGTAACACACACACACACATACTAACCCTTTATGTTACCTTTTTCATTGTTGATTTAAGTTATGAAAAGCAATTTTAGGGCAAAAATAACAAAGTGTTTTTCTTGTTGATGTTTGTATGTTTTTGCATCCACAGAGGAAGAAGAGGAGGAGGAAGAGGACGAAGAGGAGGTAAAAGACCGGAGCCAGCCTAGATGGACAATCTGGTTGGATGTGGAGACATCTCGGGAAGCGGCTCACTGGCTGCCCTGGAGGCCTGACAAAGCCAAGGGCCAATCAGAAGAAGACTGCGAGGATCCAGACAGACAGGTTCTGCTTCAAGCTGTGTCTGCATTGTCATGTATTATATGTCTGTGTACGTTAATAAACAGAGGCACATTTTTTTACTCCTTTGTCTATCTTTGTCTCCTTACCTTCAGGTGTTGTTTGATGACATCGGTCCGTCCCTTATTTGTCTGACTTCTCCAGAGCTCCAGCTTCGTCTTCTTCTCCGTTTCTTCTCATTCCTCGGGCTTCCTGTAGACCCAGTGCTCTCTGCTGCGTCCTGTCAGCCTGACCTGCTCCTGGAGAACCTTTCTCTGCTCATTCAGGGTAAAAAGAACCAAATGGGTCAAAAGACTTTAAAAAATCTTTTCAAATATAATCAGGCATTAACAAATCTGTCTCAATGCAACATCCTAGGAAATGATCTCAGTCACCCCTTGACATCCAGTGACCTACCTAACCTCGGTGTGGACTCTGTAGGTCACATGACTACTCTCCAGGGAACAAGGAAGTGGGCGGGGCTTGGGAAGCAAGGGGAAAGATTTTTTACCAATATTTACAGCATGGTCCAGCATGTTCTTCCTGCCCAGCATAGAGCCATCCTGTCACTCAGTTGGATGCAGTATGAGAAACTCAAAGTAAGTGTTGGTTTATTTGACTCTAACTTATAGACTGGAAGAAAAAAACCATTCCATAGTATAAAATAAAGATCTTGCTTTTATGTAAAAAGTGGTTGACCTGTGCACTAATGAACCTATTCGTTACCCCAGGTTTTGCGTTGCCTGTGTGGCAGCAACAAAAAGCGCCTTCGCTCTCAGGGGAAGAGCAGCAAACGGGTTGCCAAGCAACTTCTCAAAGAACCAAACAACCGCTCGTCATTGGTGCTTTGTCGGGAGTACGCCCACCTGGAGTGGATGCTGGGCAACTTTGACGAGGCTCGCAAAGTCTTTTCCACAGCCTCAGCATTAGGGGGTGCCAAAGGGCTGACTAGTCCCTACCTCTGTGAGCTGTGTCTGCTGTGGGCCCAGCTGGAGGTGGAGGAATGGACAGGTTCACAAAGAGAAGGCCTCTCTGATGTCACCACATCGCCAGCTGTGTGTGTGCTAACCAGGCTGGCAGAGGGAACCTTCTCCTCATCGTCTTCATCATCATCTCAGTCTCTCACTCCTGTTTCCATCCTGAAAGCCAGGAGGTCTTATGAGCACACTCTGACAGCTGGCTGTTTAGCGCTTGACCAAGACATCCACAACCTTCAAGTCAACAGGAAAGGTTAATAATCACAAATATCTTCAGTCTGTTTTATTTGCCAAAGAGATTGTTTCTTAGAAAAGGACCATCACTGGCTTAGTATGGTTAGTTTTTTTCCCAACATATCATCCCATTTGTTTGGATTTATGGTGGCATTGTTGTCATTCACAAACTAGCAGAGACTTGAAACATAGGATCTAAAATGTATTTTGGGAGAGTATGAAATGAGAGTGGGTAATGAAATGTTTGGAAAGGAGCTGGAGATTGGACTTGAATCATGAACCTATATGGGGTGCGACCAGACCGCTAGGCTAGACCATCAACTTTATGAGTTATGATATGTAAAATCCCTTGCATTACACATAATTGTGTATGTCACATAATTACCTCTTACCTCTATATACTTTGTCAAACATGTAAACATTACTATAGTCAATAATGTGGAGTACACGGTACGTTATGAGCGTTATTCTCTCTCATTATTCCACAAGCAGGTGAAGATGACCTGCTTGGAGAGAAGCTGAAGCTGAGAGGCCTGGTTGGCTGCTACGCTCTGTTCCAGTACCTCACAATGGGCATGCAAGCAGCTAATGTCGTCTACAGCCAGGCCAGAGAGAGGTTGGAGGAGCTGCACCACAAGCTGACACTCGACAAACAGCTTAACAGTGATAGGGAAGCCAGTCTAGCGAGCACTGATGGTGGCCAACCTGGAGCCGATGTTGGACACCTCGGCAGGCAGTGGCTCAACAGGCTAGCTTCAGAGTGTGAGCAAATAGCAGTACAGCAGGCAGGGTTGCTAAAGTACCACATGGGAAGAAATGTGTTTCCACTGGCAACTTTGAGACAGATGCTGACATCTGCTCTTTCTACCTGGTCCAGCAGCGCCCCTCTTTGGAGCATATACTTACAGGTGAGTAAGTATTTATGAGTTTCCTCATAAAGGACAGAACCTATTTTTTGATCATTCTGGGTTCAGATCGAATCAGAAAATCACCTGCCCTTCTTCAAGTTTTTTTTTTCTTTTCCCAGATCTTTGAACTTAGCTTCAACTGAGTAAGTCCTTGTGTGTCCTCATTCAACCTGTGTTTTAGGTTGAGAACCGTTACCACAGTGCTGGGCGGGCACGTCGCTTTTTCCACTCTGTAACTAGGGACAACAAAAGAGTGCTACCACGCCTCTTTGCCATTGTTGCTGAACAACAAAGGAAGCAGCTGGTGGATGCTGCTCAGAGGTAAGGGCAGAACGGATGATGTGCAAAATATCTTGCAGCAGTACTGATGTGAAAATAATTAGCATTAAAAGATTGTGATATTTCTTTTTGTTAAGCCAAAAAACTCTACCAACAAGTGAAATTACCTTTTAGTCATTTGATTTAATTTAATCACATTTGGAAAAAAAAAACATTTGTTCTTTCCTAATCTTGTGGTGTTTGTAGATCTTGTAACCATGACGCTGCCTTGCCCATCCTGCCAGAGAACGGCCTCAGCAACCGTATTCGTGGACTGTTTGAAAACACCATAGCAACAGAGCTGGGCTCTCACTGTCCTTTACTTTGGAGGATGTACATGAACTTCCTGGTAAGAAAATAATTAGCTTACTAAATCTCTTTTCCTTTCCTTGAAAGATGAGTTGACACGGGATTCATAATCCTTTTAGCGTTAATTAAATTATACCAATAAAATCAGAGATGCAAACTTATCTCCGCTTTTACCCTGCTGCAAAAATAAAAACAGTTTTTGGTGGTTGTAAGAATGGATAGTGATTATGGCACAAAATCAGCAGTCCAATTAACTTAAATTAATAAGTGGAACATCAAGGAAAGATGTTGTAATATATTCAATAAATGTAATAATAGTTTTTTTTTTCAAACATTATATAGCAATTTAGTTTGAACCAGAAATGTGCATTTTAGAAATTATTGAAAAGGTCTGCTGCATCTTGTGAAGCTAGTTTGTCATTCTTAGTGTGTAAAGCTTGTTGAGCCTTGACCTTAGCCTCATCTTCCAAATATTGACTCAGAGACAGTCGTATGTGAGCTAACATACGTATGCATGTAAATTCAAAGACCAAATATTGACTGTCAGTAAAGCCTTTTGGTTGTGCTTATGTATGTATTGCTTATGTGTGTATGTGCATTTGTAGGTGTCAGAAGGGAAGGTGGATAAAGCCAAAGGGATCTTTTACAAGGCTTTACAAAATATACCATGGGCTAAGGTGAGACAGACAGAAAACAGCTTTTATT
The DNA here is from genome assembly GCF_947650265.1 of Symphodus melops. Lineage (NCBI taxonomy): Eukaryota > Metazoa > Chordata > Actinopteri > Labriformes > Labridae > Symphodus > Symphodus melops. Next base: position 5,149,595 of record NC_136709.1, read on the forward strand.
CCTAACAGCAGCTGACTTCTGTCTATATAATTTTTTGATTGCACTAAAACAGTTCAATTCCCTTGCTCTCTGACTCTGGGGTGTGTGTGAATTAAAATTTGCATTCATGCAAATGTATATGTATGTCACGTGTGCAATTAGGGTTTGTACATGGACGCAGTGCAGCTGTTCCCTGAGCATCTCCAGGAGTTTGTTGATCTGATGACAGAAAAAGAACTCCGACTGCGACTGCCTCTTGAAGAACTGGATATACTTCTGGAGGACTGAACGCACAAACACACACCATTCAAGAACTTGAACTTGCTATAACAGGACCGACACACACAAACCCACATGCTTACGCACACAGCTGCAGTATTAAAGAGTTAAGTTGTTGTGATCTAAGTTGGGCCTGAAGCTATCCTTTGTACATTCTAATTTTTAATTCATTTTTACAGCAAACTTTGACTATTTAATAAGCAGACACTGTTAATAAATAGATGATTCAATAAAACGTGTTTTAAATGTGTGGGAGATTTTTTAATGAATTGAAGGTTAAATTATATTGTATCTCTGCATCTTGATTAAAGACATCCTTCCACAGAAACATTAAATAGCAACAAAGAGACAGGAAGTGTATCACTTTTTTCCCACAATTTTTACAGGGCTATATTTATTTTTTGTAATTAAATTAAACTATTTTTTATTTTATTTTATATGAACAGTGTAACTTTAAAAACTCATCAATAGGCCTAAGCTTAAAAAAGTGCTGTAGGTATTTAAACAGGCCATTGTAAATAGTTTTTTTTTTTTTTCCATTTCATTTTTTCTAGAAATGCGTATTTTAACCTCCATATCTGCGGTAAGTTTGTATTAATTTATTCCCCCCTGTTGCTCGCAATTTCATTCGGTAGCTCACCTGGGAACTACCTGAGAGGTTTATTCATAACCACATATTATTTACTGTACACAGTACGGGTGGATTCGCTCCCTCCTTCCATCGTAACCGCGCCGTGGTTTGACGCATTGCAGGTCCACCTTGACCAATCAGCAGACACCGTACATCGCGCAGCGTATTGCGGTTCTGCTCTGTCCAACCAAAGTCCGCCTTGTAAAAAGAAACCCGCAACTTCCCCAGTGCCGTCAGCCGCGTCGATTCAAATGTATCCTTGCGCTTGGTTAAGATTCAGTGTAACATAAAGTAGTCCGTCACCGTGTAAATCACTTTTGGCAGATTAAAAACTGCATTTTGATACGAGGAATATCATTTCAAAGACATTATAGATAACATTTTCTTTCTGGGCGATAACCCATTGTGTAAACATCCCCATTATCCAAATTAAAATTGTTATGTTTATTATTTTCTCCTCATTTGTAGGTTGTTAAAGGTAGTCTATTATGAACTTAAGTCATATGCTATTTTATTATAGACCTGGACATTGTCAAACATACTTAAAATTAGACAGCTGTTTTATTTGGCATTTCATGAGATTTTCTGTCGATGATTGCCACGCCAGATGTAATAACAGCTAATTGGCCAAGTCACAACAGATTTTTGGATAAGTGCCAGGTGAAAGACAAATATGATGTGCAGTTAGTGTCAGAGTACACAATCACTGGAAGATGTTTAAGACAGTCTCTGAAAGCAACATTTGAACTATACTCAACATAAAAGAGTGATTTTGATTGTTTTAAATATAACCACAGAAATACATGCAGCTATTATTTAAATAGGATAGTTTAACATGCTTATTTAGAGCACATTTCAAAGTGCATTGTATATAGCCTATTAGTAGTAGTAGTTAGGCAGCAGAAACTTATGAAGAATGCAGGGGAAGTTCTGAATAAATTAATGAGAACAATTGTAGAAGATGAAGTGTTAATGTTAAATTGTCTGCCTAAAGTATTGAATAATGTAGGTGTAGATATTCTAAAAGCCCTCAAGATCAATACCAAGATAGGAAGAGAGGAATTGTGGCAGTGTTGTTATCCATCACTTTTTAGTCCTCATTTGAAACTACCTAACCATTGTTGTTATTCTATAATAACATTAGGAAAGGATATTTGATCAGTGTTCATAAACAGGTCCTATCAGCTTATCTGAATGCATGATTCAATTAAATCCAATCTAATTTGTGTGTGGGTGCAGGACTAACAGAGAAAGAGGCGTTGTTTGTGGAGGCCTACAGCAATAATAATGTTACACAGCTGGTCATTTCTCCAAGGTTAGCCAAGAGGGAATTTCAAACCCAAACTAATGTTTTTAAACATTTTGTTGAGGTGGACTGCATGCATGAACGTAAATTATGATGGTAAAATTCAATAACAATCAAGGCCTTTTACAGTAATAGAATATTTTTGGAGAGGTCTTGAAAAAGGTATGTCACAAATTATTTTTGGACAGTATGTGAATAGTCCTTATAGAATTGCATTGTTCGAATTCGCAGCAAACTGTAAACACAAGAAATGTAGGCAAATTCATGTAGGGCTAATGTCTTCTTATTGTGGTTGATTGAGCCTGACATTAAATGTTGAGGTCAGGTGTTACAGCCTATCAAGCCCTTACATAAATTTAATTGTAGCCTACTCACAATCAAAATTATTTCATCATGCACAATTGGATCTCGTTTTGAAACTATGTCGGTTTGATAAATATGTTCCCTGTGTCAAACAGAGGGAGAAAGGTAGTCACAACTACAGTGCAAAGTTAAGTGTGTGTGTGTGTGTGTGTGTGTGTGTGTGTGTGTGTGTGTGTAAAAGACAGATGAGAGAGCTGCTCGGATGCCTCATCGACAAAGCGCCCCCCAGTGCGGAGGAATACAGTGAGTTGTATAGCAGTGGTTCGTCTCGCCTGCCCGCCTCCTTCAAGCCTCGTTCAGTGGCAGCCGTCCATTTCCTCTCTCCCCGTAGCGTTAGCAGACCAGCGTTTCCTACTGTAACAGACATGGTGAGTATTTAATGAATCTTTTGAGTTGTGTTAGATTTGATTGTGTTGTTGTAGTGTTGACTGACGGTGGCTTGTAGACTCTCGGGGTTTCTCGGTTCTCGCCGGGTTGCTATGGAGCCCTGTTGCCTCCATTGCAGAGCGCGCGAGTAGAATGGATTCAGCTGTACCGTTTCCGATAGCTAACGATAGCCTGTTAGCTATCTGCTAACTCAGTGACTGCAGGTCGCATCATCATGCCTCTTAGTAACTCATACTACTACTACTACTACCCAGCGAGGATATGATAACGTTGGTTGAACTCCGCAATGAAGTGGTAGTGTGTGTTGCTTGTTACAGGTGGCCACATATTGTCTGTGCTGGCTGCCGAAGTTAGCATCACAGCTACTGTCACATCCTCACAGATATCCGAGAGCTGACACGGTGTTTAGATATTTCTCTTCGAGAGTGGTAATGTAAGAGTGATGTTCACTGTCTGTGATGGAGTCTCTGCAGAGTCTGTAAGCCGGGTTCACTCCGACGGATGGGTGAGGTTTGAGTGGTTTTACTGACAGATCTGAACCTTCAGCTTTTACTGTGTCAACCTTCACATCGCGATTATACTAGTCATATATTGTGCACAACAAATGGAGATAACGAGTGTTTAAGTACAACATGAATTCATTGTAAAAATCTGCACTGGTCAAACTTGACAGCCTTAATGAGGTCACCACAGATAACCCACAAAGGTTTGAACAGTAAAACTGGTTTTAAAACAGGTTTTTACAAATGGCTTCAGGAAGCATATTTGGAAAATGTTTAACAATTTTTTTTATAAGCCAGTTTTAATCTATTTGCAAAGCATTATTAGCTGATATGTTTCTAGATTTTTAACCCTCAGCTCAGGATCTGGATCTGGATCTGGTTTGTCCCGGCCACAGTCCGCAGGGAGTGGCATGTAGTCATGGTTTATGTAGTTTAATGTGGAGATAGCTGCTCACTTTCTCAAACACTCAATGCTCTGGAAAAACTGGATTCTAAAGAGATTATTTTCATGACTTAAAGCAAACCCTGTTTGATGGATGTAAACTGCTGAAGTATATTTTTTTTACACAGTTAAACTTGTTAACTTTAATAAACTGTTTTTATTTAAACCAGTCCTGCTGCAAGAAGTTATTTAAATCTTTAATTGTTAAACATCTCTCCCAGTAGATCCATGGTTGAATGAATATGACGTTCTCATTTGATTCTTATTTTCTAGTTTATACTTAATAACTAGATTATGCATGCATAACTAAATGGTTTCTTGTCCAATGCTGTTTCTCAGTGAATTACATGTGTAAGTGCACCGTCATGTAATGCAAAGAGGACTTAGTTCCAGAGTACATTTATTTATTGTATTAAATCTGAAAATGTTTCTTGTGCCGTTTTTTTTTTCTTTTGAAAAGCATGATTTGAAATATTGGCAGCTTCTTCTTCTTGATGGCACATTGATCCCGTGTTGAGCATCGTGCCGTCTTGAGTGTGCACTCAGTTTTCAGATTCTGTAAGAGAAGTGCCCAGGATTTATACAACTTCTCTTATCTATAATTACCATGTTGGCCTATTTGAGTGACAAGTTTCCACAGTTACTCATCAACTTTTATACTTTTATGACACCATCTGAGTGATGCTGTTATAGTCACTGTGAAATCATTTACCTGCATCTTTTCAGCAGTGCATTAGATCACAAGTTAAGATACAGCACTGCTCTTCATCACTTGTTGGTCTATGCAGCTTGTAAAGCAGTTACCTGTAGCCCATGGATTATAGGTTGTAAATAAAAACCAGGAAGTCCCTGGCGGACTAACATAACTTTGCTTCTTTTTTGAACACTGAGAGCAGCTGGAGTTGTTTGAGTCAAAATGTTGTTTAATGGTGTTGTGATATCTGAGCCCTTTGTAAAATGAGATGTGTAACTTCTGTTGTAGATTTATTGCACAACCAATGTTTTTTTTATGAACTTTCAAACTGTATCATTCTTATACCAGATGGGTTTTCACAAACACAATGATTTGTACATTTCTAATAAAGGCTTATCTTATCGACAGTGTTCCTCCGTAATGTTAACCAAGGCTAGGTAACGTAAGATCTTTATATTTTTCACTTTGTTGATATTTAACTCCATATATAATCTGCTCGTTTTAAATGGGCTAAAACCCAGAATAAAGCGCTTGTTGTATTGAAAACTAGTGTCTCTGGAAAACAAAACACTGCTGCAGCTGAAGTTCACTCAGTAAGAAAGTTATAACTCCTAAAATAGACCTTTTACTTCAAATTGTTAAAATAATCTATTAAACAGGTTTAGCGTCATTCGTGGGGCTTTTGGGCTGCTGCTAGAAACACCCCTAATGTTTGTCTATTCATTTGATGATTAAAATGATTCATCTGTTATACAGTTTGAAAACACCACATTATGAAAAGGTGATAAAATGGAAAGAAATGAGCTCGTTGGACATGGAGGGCGAGTCAAAAGGTGCAGACTTTTAAAAATGAGTATCTTGGCCACACTCACCTTTAGTATTGATTTTAGGAGTGAACTCTTCGATGAGTCCCTCCAGATACAGACTGTGCTTTCATGGCTGACAAAGTCTTGAAGTAGTCGGTGTGTTTTAGACTCCTCTGCTGCAGTGGTCGTGTTTCATTCAATCTTTAGGATCGTTTTACAGGAGAAAGACTTCAGCTGGCTGTCGTGAAGCCGACTTAAAGGGAGAACGTATTCCAGAGACTAAACAGAAATGGTTGTTTGCATAGTCAGCCTTGATTACTAATGTGGGAATAAAGAGGACAGTCTAGACCAGCTCTGTTTGTAAAGTGTCTGGAGATAAAACGTACCTTCAGAAACGTCATGCTTTTGATTGTACAGATTTACTTTGTGAATTTTTCACAAATCAGTTTTCCTCCTTCATTTCCACCTACTTTATAGTACAGTGATTTATAAATACAAAGAGGAGGTCATTAAAATGAGTCGCCACATTTACTGTTCGTGGCCATCAGTGATTAATCTTGATTAATGGAGTAGATTCAACGGATCAATCCTTTTAAATAGACTTTGAATTTCTCTTCCAATTAAAAAGGACACAGTCCCTGAGGTTTAATGAAGTAAATGAAAGAGGCCCCATGACACTCTCGTACGAACTGAGAGGAACAGGGTTTGAATAGCCAGGCATCGCCGCAGCTTGAGAGGAATTTGGCTTCGGCATTAGAGGGGTTAGCAGCTTGTTAGCCATGGCCACACTGTAATAATCAGCAGCCATTTAATTTTATGAAACTATTTACTCTGTTCCTATTCACTTAACATTTCACCCCTTGCTCTTCTCAGAAGGTGGTTCTAAAATATTCTGTCCACTCCAATTACTAAATACACAACCACTGCGTCTCTATCTCATTTAGCATGAAGCCTTATTTTAACTTACAAAGAATGGAAGTTTGAGGTATCATGGACCCTGCCAAGATTTTATGATGTGTCATTTAGGCTTTTGATTTTTTTTGTGTCATGTGAAGATATGAAATCTTTTACACTTGTGGAGAACTGACTTTGATTGGTCATCGTGGAAGCTAGTTTTGCAGCTTGTGCTTCGATACCGGTCATGTATGTGTTGTCGAAAAAGTTACTAATTCAGGGATACACATGGCTTTTCCACTTGTTTCCAGTTTAATTGGAAAGGCTAGTTGTGAGTTTGTTGAAAACCATTGAACCGGTGTGGATTGGGGCCCCTGTCAGAGGGGGCCATTTGGTGTGACCCATGATGCTGCCCAGGGGGACAGATGACCAGCCAACTGATCCCCCCTAGGAGCTGCAACTGTAGCGGTGAGATGAAAGGCAACCAGCTAACGTATGCATATAGACACACACACACACACACACACACACACACACACACAAAACCCCTGTGACCCCCCAAAGTCTGGACACTGTTACTCGCACACATCGTAAATGAATTTTCATGACACATTTGAGTGACCTCCACTGGCAAGGCCTCCTAGCCTCTGCACACACACATTCTCTTTCAAAGTGTTGAAGGCTTTTCATCTGTTGAACTACTGCAGGAGGTGGTCACTTCATCAGTGCGTCTATTTTACTTTGCGTCTGACAGTTAAGCCTTCATTGCCACGCTCGGCCTTAAAGACACACGGACTCTGACACAGGGAGCGGAGTTCTCAGAGTCTAGCTCAGCTGGAGTTTCAGTCAGAGAAGGACAGCGTCTGCTAATGTACGCTGAACTTGCATCGCTCCGAGACACCGGGATGGAGAGAGATTAAGAGTTAAGCAGGTCGCCGAGTTTAACAGCAGACAGATTTATTGAGGGACAAGTACACGGTTCAACAACATCAACTGAAGGACCTTCTTCCAGAGAGAGAGAGACATCAGCTGTCAGGTCGGTGCCAATGCACCAATCCCACTGCCACCCTCGAGGACTGTGAACGTTTCTGTCATCTATCCAGTAATCTGCTCATTGTGGACCAATCAAAAGTCAAGTCCTGCAACTATCCAGTCATCTGATCCCCATCCTAACTATTTACCCATCAAGGAGGACTCAAACCGTCTGCTTTGACAAACAGGGCTCAAACTCTAGTTTCTCTCACAAATACCATGATGTAACCCTAAGGAGATGTCTAAATCTGCTGTGCACCATTCCCATCATTTTATTTTTTATAAATCAAGAGAAACTGATAGATGTCTGGCTATCACTTTTTTCATCCACCTGTTCCTCCCATCCTGAGACAGCCTTCCTGCCCGTCCTGCTATAATCCGCTCATGATGCTGCCGCAGAAAGTAGCTCTCTTTCCAGCTGAGGACGAGCTGGTGAGCCTGTCCACTGTCAATGATCTCCTCGATGAACAAGAGCACTGCTACACCGAGCTCCTCCAGCAGCAGGAAAGGAATTACAGAGCCTTCCTGCAGATGCTGATGGACTCCTCATCCAGCCGGATGGACAGCCTGGTCAGAGAGATGCAGGACCTGAGAAACTGCCTTCAGGGCACCAAGGCCGAGTTAGCAGAGGTTAAAAAACAGGGCATCCAGAACAGCAAGCGGGCTGAGTGTCTGGCTGAAGGCTTGGTGATGGTGCGCGGGGCAGTGGATGGCCTCAGCATTAAATCAGGAATAACTGGAGGAGGCTCAGGAGGTGTGGATCTGAAGCAGCGCCGAGGAGGTGGCACGTTAAGACTCGATGGAGCAGGACGAGGAGTTGGAGGCAGAGGTGGACAGGCGAAAAAACCCGAACCAAAAGCATTAACGCTGGTGGCAGACCTCACAGATATTCACTTTGATGAGCTCAAGGTTGTACTCAAACGACACACAGGGAAATTCATGGATTAGCTTAAGATTTAGAAACAAGGAGAGTTGTTTGTGTCTGTTTCTTAAAAGCAAAGATCTTGTTTAAGGTTGTTCTGGGTCGATGCATTAGAGGTGAAAAGACAAGCAGAACAGCAACCTTGTGACTGGAAACACTTTGAGTTGATCTTGCTTCATGCAAACGCTTGGCTTGTTCTGCTCACTTCTTCCTCTTTATTAGAGCTACGATTCTATTTCAACCTTGTGTCCAAGCGTCGTTCCTCATTAGAAATGGAGTTGAAATCAGTTCCTGGTCGAGAGCTGTTCTTTGGTTTGTTCTCTTTCTGCAGCACCTGCTACGTGTTGGGATGGAGTGTGTTTACTTTCAGTGTCTGATCACATTCTTGGTGCTATTGCTGATTCGCTGTTTGGCGAGAATAAATCTTTTTAACATAGAGAGAATTCAAACTGAATCCCCCGTCTTCTTTGTGTTTTTAATTTCTAGGCTGACCAACTAACAGAAGAGCAGATTGCAGGTAACGCAACGATATGATGACTGTCTTTTTTTATTTTCAACCATAGACGCATAGTTTCTGCAAAGTCAAGACACTGTTGCTAACACGTCCCTCCTCTCTCGCCTCTGTCCAGAGTTCAAGGAGGCCTTCTCCCTGTTTGACAAGGATGGAGACGGCACCATCACCACTAAGGAGCTGGGCACCGTCATGAGGTCACTGGGACAGAACCCAACTGAGGCTGAACTCCAGGACATGATCAACGAGGTGGACGCCGACGGTACGCCGAGTCTTCCTCAGTCTGACGAGGGATCGAGTTGCGGCAGGTGTTTGTAGAGCTCTTTAAACAATATTGACTGATTGTGTTTCTAACCTCCCCACCTCAGGCAACGGGACCATTGACTTCCCTGAGTTCCTGACAATGATGGCAAGGAAGATGAAGGACACTGACAGCGAGGAGGAGATCAGAGAGGCATTCAGGGTCTTTGATAAGGTACGCTTGTGTGTTTCCTGTTGTCAAGATTCTGGTCAGAAACGTATCGAACTTGATGGTTTTGGGTTTTCTTATCAGGAGTCGAGCATTAATGCATGAAGGGAAGGGTGTGTTCTGAGATCATATAGGCCCTTTTTATTCAGAGAAGCTGCAATGACTGTAAAGATGGACTGTCTGCTGATCAGGGTTTGTTTTACACTGAGCCAAACAAGGATACATTTTTCTGTCTGTGTTGGGCATCGTGAGCCTGACGTGTAAAAAAAACAAGTTGGGCAGCAAGACGAGTTTCTTTACAATGTTGCTGTTCTTTACTGTCAATCAATCTTTATTTGTATAAAGGCTGAGAAACCATCTTGTCTCCTCTTTGGAGGATAAGGTGCTTATTTTTACAGTAAAAATGGAGACGGGATAAATACAGAGAACATGATCAAAAAGTTACAACCTTGACTCCTTTTATACTGGCATACACTAAGCTCTGTTACGTCCTTCACTGCTGAGCTGTCTGTTGAAACTTTTTTTCATAACAGGAGGTGAGACAGGAATGTGGTGTATCGGTCCTGCCTGAGACCGGCTCTGTTGTAGACCGTTTGACTGAATGTAATGCTGTATGTTTGTCGGGCAGGATGGCAACGGCTACATTAGCGCTGCAGAGCTGCGTCATGTGATGACTAACCTGGGAGAGAAGCTGACAGATGAGGAAGTAGACGAGATGATCAGAGAAGCAGACATCGATGGAGACGGCCAGGTCAACTACGAAGGTACGAGAGAGCACTCAGGACGTTCTGATTCTCTGGGTCTTATAGCTGATTATGATGTAGATGATCAGTGTCTCTGAGGGAGTTTACATGTTTTTGTTGTCCTACCAGATGAGTTAAATGTTCTGATCTTTATTGTTTTGTGTTCCTCCACAGAATTTGTTCAGATGATGACCGCCAAATGAACTGGGCTCAAAGCAAAGACAAAAAATCAGTCAAATGTTTCACTTACCTCGTATTGCAAAAATCTACATTTATTCATACTGTTCTGTATAGACAACTTAAACTGAATGTTGGAAAACTGAAATTCTGTCCATAAAAACAAGCTCAAAAAGAAAATCCTAAATGAATCTGCATGTACTGGCTTGTATTCCCCGCCCCCCAGCGCTGTGCTGCCCAATCAGATCTCAACATGTTAGCTGAGCAGCCTCTCTGCAGCTGGCTGGTTTGGCCTCTGCTCCTCTGCTTCCCGGTTCCATCTGCCTGATGTCATGATGATTCTATGGGCTGGCCACTCGCATTTCTTCCTGACTTCCTGTTTTCTTTCTTTCTGTTCTTCATGCATGCAGCTTTAGATGGGTTACTGTCGGGGGCCCGATGGCAGGGGGCTGTCATTGGGCCCCAGGTTGGTCTGGGACCCACTGAGAGGAGGGAGGGTTAGTTGTTGGATGGATGGGAGTGAGTAAACCAGCGGAAACTTTGCAGTTTGCTTACCTAAATGAAGTCAGTGACGACAGATATTTTTAAGAAAAAAATTAAAATGGAATAAATAAGAACTCCTTTTAGATTCTGTGTTTCTGGCATGTCAGGATACTCACTTTATCCTTTGTGTGTTTACCTTTTTGAGGGTGAAGCCTGGGTGGGGTGTAGATTTGAGCCCTTTGGATGTTGGCTGTGTTTTAGATTATTTGGAGGGGAAGGGGGGGCTTTAAAGAAGATGGTTAACATGATGAATTTTTGGGGCAATATTTTCAGAATCAGTTCATGCAGAGATGGATTACCGACAAGAAGTTTATGAGTTGTAATGAACTAACGGTTGGTAACAGTGTATTGCCTCAAAGATTGCGTGTTGATCAGGACTCTTCTGGGGGTTGATTTCAGTTTAGTGGGGACGGGGTCGGTGCTTTGCAGCATTTCTATCTTATGTTTGTGTGTGAGTTTGCGTGTGTAAGTGTGTGTGTGTGTGTGGGTGCGGCGAGGCCCGGCCCAGTCCAACTGTTCTGTTCAGTTCAGTTGATCTGCATTCCAAGTTGTACATGCTAGTCTTTACATTTTGTTTTTCCAATAAAATATCATGAACTAACATCTGGGTCTTTGTGTTTCTTATAATGAGCAGAGTTGATCTGTTCATGTCGTCTGTGGGGGAAGTGCTGCTTTATGATGACTCATCTGTGCTATTTTTTACATACAATGTGTTTCTGTGTGAAGTGTAAGCACCTTCAGGCACTGAAGCCCACTAAATGATATTTCAGGGAGGGGGGGGGGATAGGTTATAAATCCTGCATTCCAGGATCTACTAATCAGAGGATCTGGTGAGCAAAAAAATAGCCTGAGTCGGTCACAAGTACCGACACTCACTATGATACAGCTACTTGTGTAAAAATGTTATGACTGTGGAAAAGTAAAAGCAGTATTGATTGAAAGGTCAGGGTTTAAAGTACGGTAAAAATGTCCTAAAAGTAGAGACATTGCATGAAAATGTCCATAAAACAGAATGTGAGGATTTGAAAAGACAACATGGTAAATATTAAAACTGAGAAATGTCTGGTTTGGAAAAATATTTCCCCATTTTTAAATTTAATGCCAGCAACATTGTTTGATAAAGTTAGGACAGCGGCAACAAAAGACTGGCAAAGTTATGAAATGCTTAAAGAAAACAGCTGGTGGAAGACTTGACAATGAAGTCTACCTTCATGCTGGTCACCTTCATTGACACTAAGACATCCTCAAATGATCTGTAGGTACAATTAGAGTGCATCGAGGGGATGCCACAAGGACTTTCTCCTGATCATGGAGGAAAAAAAAGCTGTCTGCAGATGAGGAGGTGTTGCTAGGCAACAGTGCCAGGCATGGGGTGGGTGGCAGTGAAAGAGAGGGAGCAGAAAACCGTGGGAGTTTGAGAAGAGAGCAAGAGAGGAGACAAGTGGGGGGGAGAGATGAAGAGGATGAAAGACAATAATAGAAACCCAGGACTGGAGGGAGAGGACGAGAGTGAGGGATGAAAAGAGAAAATGAAAAAGGGAGATTGACTGTGCATCCTAAAACCAATAAAACCTCTCCTCCTTCCTGTGATTCAGAAGCTGATATTCAGGCTTTTTTTTAAAAAAAAACAGCTGAAGCAAGAGGAAGTTCTGTCCAATAAAAACTCAAGTTTTCTCTGAACTCGTTCTGGTTCTTTGATGAATCTACCTCCTTCAATAAATGAAGCTTAAAGAGTCTGTGCATCAATGAAAAGCAAACGAATTAAGAGTAAAAGAGGGCAGGACACACACACACACACACACACACACACACACACACACACACACACACACACACACACACACACACACACACACACACACCGAGTTAGTGGCTGTAGTTATGTAACTGTCTGAAGTGCATATTAATATATCTTTCTGCATACTGCTTGCTATTAGTGCAATGCCACTCCTACATTATTAACACGCTTTTTGGTCCAGAAGATTCTTTCAGCTACAAACTCATCTCCCACACATTTACACACAGTGTGTATTTTTCACTGACGCACACACAATCCCCCAATCCTACCTCCAGCTCTCAACCACATAAATATTTTGTTTCTTTTCCCCTGACAGCCAAAAGAATGGAGAGGAAACGTGTGTGTGTGTGTGTGTGTGTGTGTGTGTGTGTGTGTCAGAGACAGAAATTTGATTCAATAGTGGAGGGCAGTTATTCATTGCTTATCATTACTCTTTATTGACTTACTTTTAAAACGGTAAATGTCCATTCATTAAAGATTCCTCAGAGTATGTTGAGTTTCTAGCTGGTGCAGGTAAACGAAAAGTAAACAAATAACGATTTTTAATGTTAGAAAGCAAAACAAACAAACACAACCAGTTATAACTGTTATCAATGAAAAATCCTACCATTCACTTAACTAATATCTTTGTAAGAAAAACTAAGGAAGAGTTCAAAAGCCAGGCTTTACAAACAAACAAAAGAATAAAGTACACAACATCAGTGCTCCTACAGAGGTCATCATTAAATGTCATTTAAAGGAATTCTTTCATAAACTTTTAGGACTTCGTATTCCTCGAGGGGGAAGAAAATCCACTGAAATAAAACTGTACTTGTAACCACATCTATAAATGTAATGTCACACTTTCTTTTCCATAACTTGTTTTCTTCTGATGGCTGCAGTGCTTCGCTTCAGGTTGGAATCAAATCCTTAGATACATTAAAAATGCAAAGAACATGCAGAGATGAAAGATAATCATCTGACAGTGATATATAAAGCTTCAGTGAGGGGGTTTAAGATGGTAAGGATAAAGCCTGAAAATGTATAGAGATATGTATTTATGAGCTAAAAGGGAAACAGAAACATCGTGTGTAGGTTTACTAGCTTCTTTATGGTTCTTTTTAATGTCTGAAACTGCTGCCTTGGTGTCTGTTAAAACAGTTAACAGCTTTTTTATTTGTTTTATTTGACATAATTAATCCCTGAGGGAAAGTCTGGTTTACACTCAGTTATTGAGAGACACTTCTTACAAACAGGCCTGAAATTCACAAACAGGATGTGTGGACATACATTAATGGAGAGATGTCAGAGTGGGGCTGCTACACGCTCATACACAGGGAGCTCCACAGGGCTGTTGGGAGGTTGATTTCTTGCTCAAAGGGCACATTAGCAATATTTTGGAAGTGACCTGGCACCTCTCCAGCTACCAGAACAAACTTATTTTGGTCCGCATCAGGACTTGAACCTGCAGACTTCCTGTTCCCTAGAGACTGAGCTACTGCCATCCCGGAGCATGTTACAGAATAATCTTACATCTCCCACAGCAAATGATCTCAATGAGTAAAACATTTGACCGGTTAAAGACAGAGAGACAACATTTTTTTTCTTTTTTAAAAAACTTGTCATTGTTAACTTGTTTTTTTAAACTCCCCTGTACATAATGGAATTCCATTATGTACAGGACAAACATAGTGAGGGAATATGAGGTTTGGCTTTGTCCAGAGGGGGCGCCAAAATCAACACAAGCCAAAAGTAGGTCTAAATTGAGCTTATGTTAAAAATGTTTCGATCAGCTGTCAGGTCAGTCTAAAAACTCTGGTTAAGAAACAAAGAACAGTTCATTATTCAGCACATTATTTTATTCTAAAGTTATACTGATCACCTGTAAAGTTAATATGTAATCCCGAGGTCAATATCATCTGACCATTACCAGCTCACCTTTATGAGGTCATGACCTTTCAGAGGCACTAATTGTTAGTGATATCTGAGAATCCAGTAACAGTGTAAGAGAGTGAACTGTGGCTGCCTGACACTCCAGGACAAAGCCTGTCAGCGCTGTAATCCTCTAATAAAAACACACAAAGGAGGACACACCTACCCACTGACAGACACACACCTGAGAAAGTAACACACACTGCTGCCCTGAGGTCACAGCCAGAGGGACCACCACACACATTTTTACAAACTGAAACATTAAGCCTTAAGGTCAATAACCATTTTTCGATCGTAGCATACAGTAAGCTCGGAGGGATGAGTGTAAATGTTAATGCAAAAAAAAGACAAGAAGTCTCACTTGTTTAACCTCTTTTATTCTCTTTGACATTATTATTTGAACTTCAGTCATTCATTTACAGCACAAAGGACTCACTGAGCTCAGGAACCAGGCCGTCCTTTACCTCCTCAGACAGCATCTTAGTAACATCATTCTCCAGAAAATAGAGTTATAATTTACTTTCTAAGATAATAACAATAATAATACACCTGGAACAATCAAATATACAACAATGATCTTTTGTTTTTATATTGAAAATCAAATGGAAAAAAAATAGATTTATCTAGTTGTGTTGAACGTAACGATGAAAAAGACAACACAATCACAGGAAACATTTACACACAAGACAATCAGAATTTGGCTCTTACTTTTAAATTGAACTATTTCAGTTTGAGAGCAGTGTGACTTTTTCATCAGTGGAACTAGCGAAACCAGTGGCTTTCTAGCTTTTCTCCTGAAGCCGTTACTGATTAAAATCCAGCCTTTTTGTGAAATCATGTGAAATAAGCTTAAATAAGCTATAACGGGTTATAAAGATAGTTAGCTTAGCATAGAGGCTGGAAGCAGGGAAAATGGCTGGCTTGTATATGTCCAGCAGAAAAAGGCAAAAGGCTTTTAAATCCATAACTAAAAGTTCACATGGTTCAATCATGCACCTCTATGTCCTGGAAAACTACAGGCACACCCATCCAGGTGAACAACCATCATTTTACTAGTCCTAAATAAACAATGTGTTGCCTTTGCTGTACAGACAGGAGGGTTGTCAATGTTCTCTTCTACCTATCAGGAAAAAGCTAAAGAGCACATTACCCACGATGTGAACTCTTTCTTTAACGCCTCCTCTGGGGAAAAACAAATAACGGTACTCGTGGC
Source organism: Symphodus melops (assembly GCF_947650265.1). Classification (NCBI taxonomy): domain Eukaryota; kingdom Metazoa; phylum Chordata; class Actinopteri; order Labriformes; family Labridae; genus Symphodus; species Symphodus melops. The sequence goes on from NC_136709.1 coordinate 5,165,198, forward strand.
TGTGTTTGTGAAACTCTGAAATGTTATTAAAATAAAGAGACCCAAAGCAGCTCGTAAATGCTGTACAAGTAAGACAATGACGTGTTGTTTGCAGAAATGTTTTTAATTGTCGGAAGAAGTTGAGGTTGAAGTCGTGCGTGCACTGGACATGGAAGCTTTAAATCTGATTTCCTGTCTGTAAATGCAGTCTGTGTTTTGGCATTTAGACTTCAATGATTGATTGATTGATTCCTCTGTGATCTATTGCTTATGTCTGACTGTGCTCCAGTAGATTCTCAAAGGTCATTACAGCAAATTAAACACGTGTGTGTGTGTGTGTGTGTGTGTGTGTGTGTGTGTGTGTGTGTGTGTGTGTGTGTGTGTGTGTGTGTGTGTTTTGAGGTTCAGTAACATTTAGCTCATCAAGGAAACATTAATAAAACTCTTTTGTCTAATTTGCTGTGAATGAAGTTTTGGACAAAACATCTTGTAAACAAAACGTAAACTCTGAGGTTCTCTAAATGCTAGTGATGGAAGAGTGGGGACTGACATTTATTTACATCTTTGAAGAGGATCAAACAACAATCACACTCACGGCATACTACAAATCACATACAACCCCTCACAACTATGCACAGGCAACACTTTGGCACACAAACACAAACACACACACACATACACACACACAGATACAAGCAACCTATCAGCATACAGACACATGTCCTCACACATACATAGTCACAGCAAGGCATTGTGGGAAGGTTGGGTGGACAAGGGGCTGCGTGTCTGTGCGGTTAAGTTTACTATTTCTATTCAGTGTGTGTTCACAAACACACACTTCACAAAAGGTATGGCAGTAAAACGTTGTGTTAGTGGCATGCAGGCATGCTGTGTGTACATGTGTGTTTGTGTGCAGGTCCATCATTTGTGCCCCTGTGCACACTGACGCGATGACTGTCAAGTGAGTGTATGAGTGTGCATGTGTTTTATAGAGCTCTGGGAATGATGGTGAAGGGCAGAATCGGGCTGCTGGCCTCCAGCTCCAACGCGGTGAGGAAACACTCGGTGGCAGCGGCAGCATTTCCCTGAGCCTGCAGGACCTCACCCAGGCTGTTCCACACGTCATGAGCCGTACTGTAGGAAAGAGAGGAGAAAGAGAGGGGGGGGGAATTAGAGGAGAGGGGAAAAAAGATGATATGTAGAGAGAAGGAAATCAGAGAAGAAGAGGTAACAGGAGACGTGAGAGAAGAGAGAAAAGGGAAGAAAGGAGAGGGAGGGGGAAAGAGGAGGAAGACAAGGCAATCAAGAAAGGAAAGGAGACGAAGGAACACGAGAAGGGAGGGAAGCAGGAGGGTTGATGAGCCATAGAAAGAGGAGAGAAAACCAAGACAGGAGATGAGGAAACAGATGATAAGGTGATAGGAGCAGTAGGACACGAGAGGTGAAGAAACAGGGGAAAGGGAAGAAAATTATAGCAGAGCGAAGGTGAGGTGAGAAAAAAAGACAAACAAAAAAAGGTGAGGCTAGGAAAATGTTAATGATTGACCAGAAATAAAACAAAACACACACACACACCCACCTGTTAACCTGTACAGCATCTCTCAGGACTTTTTCAGACAGACTGTAGCGCTGCAGCTGATGAAGAATCAGACCCTGTGAAAGAAGAGGAGGAAGAAGAATGAGAAGAACACCATCGTCAGAACTATGGGTGTGGACACACAAAGTGGTTGTTTGAAATGAAACAGTGATATCCACAAACACAGCGTTGTTGTTGTCCAACATGTAGAACATTTCATAGTGGCTAAAGTACGTACCCTGTCTGAAGTCTGAAGCAGGGCTTAAAGTGGGAAAAAAAAACAACCTTTTTTTCTTTAAGGGCCGTTGGCAAAAACAGCTCCGGAATTTGTGGAAAATGTCTTTCTGTTCGGGTGATTTCTTGATATCATAGTACAAATAAGAGGATAATTCTTCAATTTCCACCTTAAATGGATGAAAAAGAACCTTGGCAGCGTTTCACACCATGTGTCTGAGATCTCAGGGTTATCTTTGAGGGTTGTCTTTCCTTGCTTGCGTCTCTTCTTCTCCCTCATCACAGCACAGTTATCCAGTCAGATGCTGACTACCTGCTGCCACTCACGCATAGGCTAGCAGGACATCTTTCATTTCTTGAATGAGTACTGCAGCATTGGCAAATTTTATAGATAGAAATAACAGGTTCTTTTCTATTTATTGGGTTAATTATTTAATTATTTCGCGCCTTCGCAATTTAAGCCCTGCTGAAGTCAAATCTATCTCAGCTTCCCTTTAGGAACACTGTACTGACTGTTATCTACTGCGTGTAGAAAAAACACTTTGCATTTAAATGTGCTATGTACCTTGTAGACTTGGTTTTGTAAATGTTTATATTTGTTTAATTTACTTGACTTCATGATGGTAGGTTTGAAAACATGCACCCTTACGTTTTTTTTGTGTACATTTGTTTTTTTATGGCAAAGCTTTCACTTGAGTGTGCCGCGTTTGACTGTTAATAAAAGACAATGAGGAGTTTGTCAGAAAACATGATGTATGTGTGTGCAGGACGAGATCAGCACAACGATCAAAACGTAACACTTTCATACTTCCATTTCTGTCGCCAAGATCTACACAGCTGGAAAGTTCCTCGCCAGCTTGAAGTCTTGTTTACGACTATACACAGGTATACAGTGCATTCTTGATCTGGCTTATATAAAGGTGGTGTCTTGTCAACCCAAATACTCCATTCGTTTGGGTAGAGGGGAGAAAGGTTGGTCATCCTAGTTGCAAACTGACCTTCTAAAATCCACACAGAGGGCACAGTGTTCATAATGAGCTTGAGCCAATAATAAAGCAGAAAAAAAACCAGACTCTGTCCCCTCTCTTCATAAAGGGTCTGATGGAGCTGTCCCAGAAGACTGTCGCTGATTACATAAAACAAACAAACCCTGTAAGGACACACTTTGCTGCTAGGACAAGGACAACGTTCTCAAGAGACCAAACACAAGGACAAAACATCAGAAAGTTTGGGTGTGTTACCAGTCTCTGCATGGTCTTAACGTGCGTCGGGTTGATGGACAGGGCCTCTTCATACCAGCGTTTGGCCTCATCCATGTTGCCCCTCAGCTCGGCTATCTGCCCCCTCATGTACAGCACGTTATGGGAGGTGGGGAAGAGGTTGGCTGCTTCCTGCGTGCAGGCTGAGGCCTCGGCCGGCTTGGACATGCCAGTGTACACTTCAGCTATGAGAGAAACAGAGCAGCATGAACATTGTGTTTAGCACGATTCTGTATATTTGATTGGATTTTTATGGATTTCAAAACTCGGTTTTTGTTAAGTCAAGTCGTAAAAAAAAAAACCCAGTCATACAGGACACTTTTGTTCACCCAATCATGTATAGTCTTCTGTATATATCTTCTTCTACCATTTTTCAAATTGTATTTATGTTACTATTTTATTCAGTTTTTGATTTCTGTATCGCTGCTGCAATGTAATAATGTAATATCTTATCTTGTCTTTACGGGGGGGGCAGTAGCTCAGTCTGTAGGGACTTGGGTTGGGAACCGGAGGGTCGCCGGTTCAAGTCCCGGCACGGACCAAGTCCGGAAACTGGTCTGGTAACTGGAGAGGTGCCAGTCCATTTCCTGAGCACTGCCGAGGTGCCCCTGAGCAAGGCACCGAACCCCAAAACTGCTCTGGAGCGCTCGCTGTGGGCAGCCCCCTCACTCTGAGACCTCTCCATTAATGCATGTCACTAGAACCCTGTTTGTGCATGAGTGTGTATCTCGGCCTATGTGTGTGTGTTAGACAGAGTGTAAAAACTGAATTTCCCCTCGTGGGATTAATAAAGTGTAAATTATTATTATTACTTGACACTCGATTCATGCAGCCCATTATATCTACATGATCCTATATTTTAAAACATGTGCTCCATTATTACACATTTAGAGGTCTTGATGGTTAAAGGTTAAACTAAAAGTTTCACACAAAGAGGGCTGCGCTGTCAACTCTGTGGAACTTCAAAAGAAAAGCGGGTGTACTGTAAGCGCTTGTTGTTGCTGCAGATTGTTTTTTGAAGTATCTGAGATGATGGGAAGGGCTCCGGGAGGGAGAACCTTCCTGTAGTGGTAAGATCCTTTTTTTAACCATACAGCTGTTACATCACTGTCTTCAAAGCCACCAGACTCCATTGACAAAAACAGTTCTTTCCCCTTGGAGCATCATCTGCCTAAATCAGGTTGTGGGCGTTACAGTGTGACTGATGGCTTAAACGACTAGCTTAGATCTAACATAACGCTACCATACAGTAATACAAAAGAAACCTCAGGCAGCGGTAGACACCCCACTCCCATGTCCTGCCATGTAAATGCTGCATGTAATTGACTTGCAAGTGCTTTGAGCAGTCAGAAGAATTAAATAGTGCTACAAGCAGGTTACGTCCGTTCAGATCACATTCACACACTGACGGCAACGTCAAGAATCCATTAGTAGTAACTAATCCATTCATACACATTTACACGCCGCCGCCGAGGCGGCGGGGGAAACTTGTCTTGCCAAGGATCACATCGACATGCTGGGGATCAAAACCCGACTGACTCGACCTCTGACCTCAAGCTGTCCCTGTAAAACTATTGTTTTTATCTATGGAAACTTATGGCTTTGAAGACAGCAACTATTCCGATTGTTCCTGTTTTAAGAAAGGTAGCTTTAACAAAAAGCTCTCATTTTGTTGCATTGATCCCAGTGATCTATTAGACATGCACCTATCAGGGCCTGTTAGGGGCGAGCGCTCTGTACTGAGGTTTGGCTAACTTTCCCTAAAGAATTAAATGGACATCACAACACATTTGGAGACTGGTTGCAAATGGAGAAATTCCAAAACATTTTGTGCCTATTAGTCATTTAAATCCCAAAATAAGTAAACATATTCAAATACTTAAAATAAGTTGAGGTAAAATTTTTAAATCATGTAAGAATCAGAAAATAAGAGAGTGAAATCAGTGATAAAGTGTGAATATGTAGTTTACGCTCAAATTGCATCAATAAAGGTCATCTTATATAATGAGTGTTTCTGTGATGAAGACAGAAAATTATAAAGAAAGAGACGGACAGGAAATGATTGTGAACATTCCGTCTGTCCATCTTCTGATTGGATGATTACATTAGCTGTGTTGCCAAAATGGAAATGACCACTGTGACAGGAAGCAGCTGGACAGATAAATAGGGACATAAACAACCTCTGTTTATATATGCGTGTGTGTGTGTGTGTGTGTGTGTGTGTGTATATATCTGCATCTGTTTATGTATACTCTTCCGTCTGCTGATGTTTGTGTCTGCTGCTGATGCAGAAAGTATCTGTGTGCTCCAGAGGAAATCTAATCTGTTGAGATTGTAAAACATCAAACACATTCATGAAAGCTGATGCGAGTACACTCTTCAAACACAAGGCTCCAAGTTGGATGAGTCTGTGCTATGAGAAAGATCAGCGTCATAAATGAATCTAAAATAAAAGTGAAGTTGAAAGCGGGATGGTGCATCAATAAGATCCCACACTGTAGACAAATATAATATACCTGTCAATTGACCTCAACCACTAAAGCACTAAATTACAGCTGCAGTCCATTACCTGCAAGGCGCTCTCCAACATAAACCATAACACTTGCAAACTCTCCCTTTAAAATGTGTAACCTTGAAGCACCCAGTTACACCAGCCATATTTATTTTTGGCAATAAAAAGGGGACTCATTAAAGTGTAAAATATTACCTTTCCACTTAAAATACTAGAAGTACAAGTAACAAAAAGATGACTTTGTCCAGAATGTAATGAATAGATCTTATATTTCAGGCTTCATTATTATTATTTATATCACATTATTAGTTATTTCAATGACTTTGAAGTCCTGACGAGTGACGAGATACAGCTATTCTGTATTTCACTTATTTGAAGGATTTTTGAGTTCTGAACAGACAAAAAGTATTTCATATTTAATTAAACTTTAGTTGGACTGGAACGATGGTTTTCATTTGATGAAGTTAATCTTTTTCTCTGTAAAACCCTTAAATCTTATCAAAAGACGTCAGCTCTTGCCCTCACACGTTTCGGTCTGTGTTTGAAAGACAAATGTGGGTTTTTTTTAAACAGACACAGCCAGTGAAAAAGAGAATAATTGAACAGAAATTGCTCAGAAATGAAATTCAATAACACATAAAATATAGCTGATCATCAAACAAGGACAAACATTCATCATTTGGTTGAAGGGTTAGCACCAACTTCCTTATAGGCGCTTTTGAATTCAGCTCCTCGTGCATTTTTTGCAACCCCATTTAAGACAGCAGCCCTTAGCCAGTTTTTGATTGGCTCTTCCTGTGCGTACCTGCATGCAGCCAGATCTGAGCCAGGGTCATCCAGGGGTGCATGGGTCCATGTTTGGGGGCGCTGCTCTGCAGAGAGGAGGCGACCTCAGACAGAGCCTGCTCCACACGGCTGGCTGCTATAGATGTAGCGTGAACTGAACCTGGAGGGAGAGAATCAAACCGTTACACACACACACACACACACATCTCCATGATGTGGTGACTTACTAACTACTACATCAGCAGCAGCGTTAGGCAGCCATGTGCCACAATGCAGGATTTTTACTCAACCAAACACAACAGCAGGTTTCACTGATCCACAACTTCAGACAGAAAGGAGGAGCAGTGAAACCTCGAGTGTTTGGGTGCAGTAAAAAAAAAAAAGAAAAAGCTCAAAACTCTGGGCCCACATTGGCACACAGTTTCCTGTTCCTGCACTAAAGCTTTTAATCAGTCCACACCATTCCACACGCTGCCGCACACGGTGTTATGGCCCTGGATTAACCAGGTTAGAATGAATTAATTTCTGCACTGCCATGCATAAACACTGCACCAACCTGCACTCTGCTGATTAGTAAGTGAGAAAAGTGTGTCTCGGATTTTGTCTCTGCTTTTGAGTGACATCACATTATAACAGGGACGCAAAATGGCCACCAAATGGGACTGCAGGTACGTGCTGCAGATCTGTGAAAGCAAAATATACTGTACGCTGTCTCCGTCGAACTCTGAAATACTTCCACATCTCTTTCTTATGGTAACAGAAACGTACCCTTCATATTGTTGTCATACGTGTCCTTTCTGTTGGGATTATTCAGTTTGACAAGTATTCAGTAAACCATGAAAATTAAATCAACTTTTGTCTGCTCTGCTATTTGCAGTTCAAAAGCTGTATCTGTAGCACTGAATAAAACATTTGAAGATTACATAGACATTAGATTTGTATGTTTCTCGATGCCCAGGCCTCGACTGTCTTCGACGCACATCTCTCATTCTGCTTCACATGTGCTTTCTCAGTGAGCTTTCATGACAACTGCAGTCTAACTGATAGTCACAGCTCACTTGTACAATAACACATCTCGTCATTCTTCTCGTCTCTTATTTTGGGCTCTACACTCCCAAAAGCTCGGCCTTTCCTCCACTGCACTGATGTAGAGTTCAAGTGTATTATACAAGTCTAGGAGCGTGGAAAAGATAAGTGGAAGACGGCTAAAAAGATAAGATCTGGATGCTAACGTCCTCTGTGTGTGGGAGCAAGAGAGCGAGGGTGTGATGCTGATGAATGGATTAACGGACTTGAGTGGCCCGGTTTAATAGGAAGTTAAATATTAAATGTCAGCATGCAGCAGCCCAGCCTGATGAAGCAGTTAAGCATGTAACAGTATGTTGAAACATGTGGATTGCTTCCTAAATTAAAGTATTTTACTCTTAAATCTAACACTCCTCAGCTTGGGTGAACTGCATCCCTCCCATCACTGTATTTTTCCTGAGTGCACGGTTATTTATCAGGCATAGTAATACCTGCTACATATGGACAGTGATACACAACAGTAGAGAAGGTGCTGGAAGGCAGTAAAAGAGAAAAAGGATAATGCTGGCGAACCTGAGTGGTTCGCTTACAATAAAGCCGCAGTAAAGTTATTTTCAGTGTGCCACGGATTATTGATATTTTTCACTGGGGCCCCCAACTATTCATTAAAAGGCTGAGTTGGAGAAAGACGTAATGAGGGGTACTGGATATATTCTCAAGGATTATTTTTAATTTCCCCCATTTTGTGTCCCTTTTAAATATAGAAATTTGGTCTCACACGGTGACATTTACAGTATCAGTAACAGAATACTGAGAAAGCTTCCTGTTGTTTTCCTGTGCCTAAAATGTGGACGTCTGACACAGCAACACATGCACCAAAGCTGCTCGTTGAACTAAAGGAATACACTGACTTACAGGAACTAAATACCACCAGTCCCCACACTGGACGGCTGGTTAGAGTGCGTTTACCTCATTTAGCCACATTTTATCTGCAGCACGATGATCATTCTTTTTAAGTATGTACAGTGATAATGTCTGGCAGTAACTTATTTAATCAAACTGAAGAGAATTTATAGGTTTCCCTTATGAGGATCATCAACCCTCCCTTTTTTAACACTTTGTGTCATGTCACCGAATATGCTGCAAAGTATTACAATCAGGAAATGAAACTGCTTTCTTCCTCTTTTCTCTGTGTGAACATTTACTCTCAGAAAGAGTCTCAGCCTCCTCTTAAGCTTAAAGAGTATTCCAGTAAATTTCGTATTCTGTAATAAGTGTAGAAAAAAAAAAGGTGTATGTACAACTGCTTCCCTTTAAGTCGTTGTATTCCTTTAAATCATACACCATCAACATGATCTTTTTTGGAACAGTTCTCCTGGAAACTGACTGCAGACATCAAGTTAAAGCGGGGTTGGGGTGGGGGGTGGGGGGTATATGTACATATTTTCTTCTCTGCAAATGTTGTACTGTACATATATATTAAAACCTCATCGGGAAAAGGGGAAGGTCTCCGTGGACAATGGATGGAAAAAGGAAGATCAGATGGAGGTTAGATGGCTACTTACAAACAGAAAACATGGAGGAAAAACCAAGAGTGTTAGCGTCCTGAAGGCCGCCTTAAAAAACGGAGGGATGTGAAAAAAAAACAAACAGAAAGACGATTGTTAATGATTAAAAGAGAGTAAGAGGCAGAGAAGAAATACCAAAATTATAAAAGATATAAAAAAAGATGCTGATCCCAGGAAGAGCAGAGCACGAAGAGGAACTTTCATTCTTCACATAAGATCTATAGATTACCGTAAATCAGATTAGTCCAGGTGCTTCCAGTTTACACTGTAACACATCATCTTATCTTATTACTGTCACAACCCTGTGACAGTGAAATGACTGTGCCACATGTTGACCTCACAGAGCTTTAAAAAGACACACAAGAAAGAAGTGCTTCCCCATCAAAATGAGGAATAAATCTATTCTAAAATCTTATCATAGCTTCAAACATGATAATCATAGTGATGGAACAAAATTCACAGCTTTAAATAATGCAACTTTTCTCTCAGGCTGACCGAGAAAAATAAAGCTCCGGAGCAATAAAAACGCAGCTAAATTATTCATCAAAATAACAACCATTAGTTTCCATTCCAAACATAATTAGTTGAAAAAATGGCAACAAGGAGGGACGACACAAGATTGGAACAAATAAAGGATGGCTGGATTGAGAAATATTTAGAGGAAAGAGGAGGATGCAGAAACAGGCAAAAAAAAAAAAAAAAAAAAAAACAGCAGATAGATTTGAAGAGACAAAAAGGTGTAAATGTTTAAAAAGATCTCAACTGATCTGTAACTCTGAGCTTTCAATAACGTGTTTGTGTGGTGAGGCAACTCGAGACTTTGAGCACATTTGCAAAGAAGCAGCAGAAGGTCCATGACTCAAATCTGAAGTCAAAGCACCAACATGTTAGCATGCACAGATCAGACCAGGTCCAGGAACTACAATAGGTGAGACTATTAAATACTCTTTGTCTAGATTAGTCAGCACAGTTTTATACTCATTGTCCATGCTTGTGAGGTTTCATTAAATGGTGAAAATCTAGATTCTTTTTGTATTGCACAATGTTCAAGAAGCAAATCCAGTCAGTGGGGCCTCACTGAACTCACTTGTTGCGTCAGTAATGAGAAAAATTCCCCAAATAATCCTCCAGTGCTCCGAGCTAACACACAAGCAACGTGTCACAAAGTGAGGCGCTTAGTTGTAGTAATTGTTGTTGACACGAAAGCACAACAACAACAAGGACTGTTAGACTCACCATGTGTGGACAGTGTAGGACGTGTGCTCCAAAATGTGTACTTTGTTTATGTGGAAATACTCAGGAATACAGGAGCTACATCTTGAGGGATTCTTCTCATATTTCACGTGTGGTGATGGTGGCAAATCTTCAGGACAAAAGTTACTGACACCAATTTCACCAGTTAATTCTACTCATGTGAAAAAAGATGCTACGGATTTTGGGTCAGGTGGCTTTTAGAGGGCGGAGGAAAATGGAGGAGGTTGGTGGAGATTTGCTTACATGGTCACATAGTTCTAACCTCCTCAGGTCCCATTTACATTGTTCCTTACAATGGCACTGGTGAAATTGTGTATGTAATAAAGGTTAAACAAGTTTCAATCTCAACCACAGCCTCAGTCTAATTTGTCAAAGGAAGCATTGACAAAGGAAAAGAATCCCTGGACACGATTTATCTTATTCCTCTGTGCCAGCACTCCATTGTTGTACAAAAACTAATTAGAAACACATCAGTGAGTCACACTGCTGTACTGTGCCACAGTTTTTTTCATTAACATGAACACAGGCGCTGTACTTATTTTTAATCTTTTCCACTTAGACCACCCTACTGCTAGTCATATTTACTTGTTTGTCAAATTACAACTTAAAGGAGTTCTGTACGAAATAAATCGACTTTTATGTGCAGGTAATATTTGATAAAAAACATTACATGTATATTTCTATAGATTAATGTCCTCGGTGGTTTTGCAGACTTGAGGCTTAGAATCATAGATGTGATGGGGAGGACCTGCTCACACACTGGTTTGGTTACTTTCAACAGAAAAATAATAAAGGAAATCACAGTCCCTTGTCTGTGTAAGGTAATGTTTTGACTGTTGCACTCAGGCACATGTTGGACACCTTCGGCATGTGCGATAATCACATGTGACATTCACCCTGGTTCATAACATTCAGTCTTAATGTAGAAAGACTCTGTGAAAACAGTTACTTGTGTTGGCAATAAACTGGTGGGATTGTGGTTTTTAACAACATTTGACAGCTGCAGTGAGTCCATGTTCAAGTTTCTCTAGTTGGACTTTGTGCTGATTTAATGTAGTTGTTATACTGTTTAACTCAGAGCACCAGAGATTACAGCAATGTGGGGATGCTCTCGTTACAAAACACACAATTCAATTAAAGAGCCAATCTTCTAAACACTTTGTGTATTCTGCTGTCACTCGACACACCATGCTAAAGGCTGAGTGTGCGTGGAGGCAGATTACAGTTGGAGGAGAGCTTGCGCAGAGTGACGTGGTTGCAAAAGGAGTGAGTCCTGGTCTTGGTGGGCGCAGGAGGAGGAGGAGGAGGGAGAGGAGGAGGAGAAGGGAGGGAGGATGGATTTTTAGATGGAGGGAGGGGAGGAGGCTGGAGGATGAATACAGGGGAAGAAGGGGAGGAGAGGGGTGAGGAGAGGCTGGAGAAGGAGGAGAAGGTGGAAAAGGTGGATGGGGAGGTGGGGGAGACCAGTTCAGAACCAGAGTGAGAGGATGAAGAACCTGAGACTTAAACAAACAGGAAATAAAAGAGAAATGAGTGAAATCAAACATGAAATAAAAACTGATAAAAACAAAACATACATCAATGTTTCTCAGTCTGGAACATTTCCTACATTTGGAAACACTATTTCACACTATTTTGTTTGTTTAAAAAAAAATCATCAGAAATACTAAATTAAGCATCAACTTAGTAAACAGACAAAACACAGTATTTCTTTGTAACTTTAAAAAGATCATACAAGAGTCAAGTTAAATGTCCTTCTGAATGTGTAGGCGAGATGAAAAGTATGTGCACATGAATGGATTCAAGAGAAACCTGTATACAGTTTAATCTTGATGATCTCACCATTATAAAATGAGGAGTGGTCCTGCTCAAATTGAAGAAGAGAACTGAATCTTGTTTGTGTCTGTGGTTGACTTATATATTCTATTTTGCTTAGAAAGAGTCATAACTTAGAAAAATGAGCCTGTGTAGTGTCCATTCTAATACTCTACAGTCCAGGGAAAGACGCTTCTGTGCTTCCTTGTTTAGGCTACTTTAGCTGAAGATGTGTCGCAAAGGAAAGGAGACACGTATCAGATATTCACACAGTTGTCATTTTCCCTCAGATGTAATGTTCAGAGAGGGAAATTCTAATATTCTTATGAAAATGATCTGGTCCTTAAGCCGTGTTCCAGTCGTAAAGCTGGTTAAAGTGTAGGTTTGTCTACCTGTCTCCGGATCACTGAAGTCAGGCAGAGTCATGGCGTTGAGCTGTCGTCTGTCTGCTACGGCTCTGTCCAACAAACTGCTCCCACGCCCCGAATCACTGCCACAAACAAATCATTGTTGACACACACATGCACAACAAGTACATTAGGTCGGTAGGGACACAAACAGCTGGCATCGTAATGTTGGACTAACTTGGAAAAAAAAAAATCCTTTTAGGAAAACTCAGCTTGCTATCGAGCTGAAACTTCCTGGGGAGTCAATGACCAGCCCCGTGTATGGAGGCTATAATTCTCCAAGCGTACGACCCGGTTTCAAGTTCGACCTGCAGCTTCTGTCCAGCATGTCATTCCTCACTTTCTCCTAATTTCCTAATCTGTCCAATGTCCTACGTTAATAAAGGCTACATGCAGAAAATAGACTTCCTGTTCATGGAGTTAAGTGATTCTATTTGGTCATTTTTCTTAGCCACTGATTAACACATAACACATTTTTTCCTTGCAAAGGGATTACTTCATTCTGAAACTGATTTAGTTTGAATGAAAAACCAAACAAAGAGAAGGATTGAAAACGTGTTGGCGCATACCTGGGATTGGTAAGGTTGTAAAAGCTCTTCCAGATCTGCAGCATGTGTTTACAGGTAAGCAGAGCTTCCTCTGGTCCTCTGCACATCGACTCCAACTTGACCTTGGTATACAGCAGACTGAAACACGCAGCAAACAGAATCAAGCCCTCTGAAACAGAGATGCAGACCATCTGAGAGTGCTTTAAATGAAGCGGTTCCATAGTCTGCAGGTCTTACTTGAAGTTTTCAGGGTACTCGGACAGAGCCATCTCTATAATATTAAGCGCGTCGTGGTAGTGTTTCTGAGCAGAGAGCAGCAGGGCCAGCAGGTGAAGGGAGTGGACGTCATCCCCTTGAAGCTGCAACGCCTGTCGAACATAGCCTAGTGCCTCGGGGATCTACACACACATACACACATATACACAAACTAAAGGTTTCACTAGAGTCGGGACAAAAAGTATCAAATAAAGTGACTCATAATGTCCCCTGACTTTCACCGTCTGGCATTCCCGACACAAATCTGCATAGTTTTGATGTGTTTACAAAAGACTGTGTTACCTGTCTGGATACAGCAAGCTGCAGGGCCAAATAAAAGGCTGCTAGATGGTCAGTGGGAGAGAGACTCTGAGCTCTATGGAGGAAAGAGAGGAAGAGAGAGAGAGAGAGAGAGACAGACTGTGTTTTCAGACATGAATAAAAAGTTAATAAGATTCCATGAAATTTTAAACATCCCTGTGGAGAAATTAGGTCGCTGCAGCAGCCAACACAGCAAAGTCACTTGTAAGAAATCAAATAAGAGGATATTGAAACATTTAGACACCATTAGAAACAGCAACACATTGACGAACGAGTAGAAATAATGAATGTAAAACAAGAGAGGATACATTGCAGCATTGTGAAAAAGGGATAAATGATGCAGAGTATGTTTGTCAAATTTGCACATCGTTTAACATTATTAACAGATACATTTTACAGTTCAGCGTCCAACGCTTGCTCAAATCCTTCAGGAGAAATGACCACATGTGTAGGATTGGCATCAGTGTCTGAAGAAGATGCACTTTGTTCAATAAACACATTTATGACCCAACTGTCGCCATACAGCAAGATGACAGGAGTTTAAATGATTTAACTGAAAAAGAAAATACATCTCAGCAAAAAAATTTTCCTACAAAGTCGGTTTACTTTCTTTTACAGATTCTTTTTAAGAGATGCCTAAGTTAAATGTGTTCCCCTTCAGTGTTCAGAATAATAAACACCACTCTTCTAGCGGCTGGCCTGCTGTAATTTATTTTTTTGTTTGTCTTATTGAGTCTGTCTAATTGAAAACCCCTCACAGTAAGTTGGAAGAAATTCCGTTCATATAGGGTAACACACCAATGCACCAATCAAAAATGATGAATGATTGATGAAGAAGCAACATGCCTGTTAATGACACTTAAACTATGGCCCAGTATCACAGGGGACTGTATACTGGATCTCTAAGGTTCTACATTGTAAAGAAGCTGTCTATGGTTTGACAGAATCACTCTGAGGAAAACTGTGTGCGTAAAAACAGAAAATAAAGAGTTGCATGGCTCAGTCCCAAACCTCTGGAAGGCTCCCAAAGCTTTCCTCTGGTAGTCCTCCTGTGTGCTTCGCAACGATGCTGAAGAGACAGACAGACACATGCATTATAAAACTACACACAAAAAATCAGTCAAGGCACTCAATATATATTTCATGTAGCAGAGAGATATCCTCACATAGAGAACATAAAACTAAAAGGATTCTTGCTTCTTTTTTTTTTTCCTTTCTGATTTTTATCTGAGAAATAGGACACATGTTCCAGCATTAACAATGGGAAGGCTAAAGGGACGCCTGACTTAGACTTACCATCAGTGGCTTTGAGGCTGTAAACAAGCCCAATAGCTAGGTAGCCTTTTGCTCTGAATTCAGCTGCTTTCTCTCCCATGTCAATCACCATCTTTCCAAAGCACTCCCCTTCATCCAACTGTAGGAGCAGAGAGGCAATAATGAGAGAGAGTGCAGATGAACATGAAGAAATTTTGGGGATAGATTATATGATTTAAGAAAATAATGGTTCGTATGACCTAATGCAATTATGATAATAATTATTACTGGTGGAACTTTCTTGGTCTCGTAAAAATCTTGATTTGCTCGTGAATTTGATTCAGTAGCAGAGTAAAACCGTAGTACAATCTTCATGTAAAAAGAGTTCCTTTATTAGAGATTAATAACTGAAATATGAACTGAAATATTGACTCAAAAACATGTTGTCGTTTTGACCAATTTGAATATTTTAGTTAAAGAAAATGACACCAGATTACCCTGATGATTAATCTGCATCATCGCGATTTCACGACACCTCATAGTGGCGCCTACGGCATGAATGATGATGATCTTGCTATTTTTCATGGACTCGTAAATATGGCAGCAGCTACTCCATTTTTGAAAACACGTCATCCGCTTTGGCTTTCTTGTTTTTCAGTCTACTCTCTGCTATTATGTCTCAGCTGATCCTTATCCCTATATGTGCAGGCAAAGTATTCTCTAAAGAAAAACCTCCCAAGGCTTCATTTTATTTGTATAACCGACTACCCACGGTTAAAATTCCTGTGGTGAATGTCAACAAAGGCTCTTGGAGTGTTTGCTTTACAGATCCCATATTATACTCATTTTTTACCTTTGTCTGTAAAACAGTATAGAGTAGCTTTGCAATACTTGCAGCTTATTTTTCAACCTCTGCCTGAAACAGTTCAATTCAGCTGCTGATTCTTTAAGCCCCTCCCAACATCTGCTCTGTTGTCTCATTGGCGAGCTTTCAGGAAGAACGCTGCAGGGATTCGGGGTGGGGGGTGGGGGGGTGGGGGGTGGGGGGGGGGTTCTGAGTGCTCGGAGAACATGTCTGTAAGAGAGCTTTCACCGACCTACATCGCGGCATCCTGACCAATATCTTGGTCTGGGAACTATGAGGTGATATTCAGGAATAGCTAGTTTAGTGCACTCTGCAGACTTATTCTGGGATTCTTCCAACACATGTGATCTTAAACTCTGCTCACATTTAGGATTGGCATCCAGCATTGGACCACAATATGGGAGTTACAAATGAAATGGGGATCAGCATATTTAGGTGTCACAGGATCAGGTCTCACACTGGTTAAAACCCAGTAACATATCGCGTGCATAACTGTCCTTACCCAGTGCAGAGGTCCGATGCACAGTTTGACAGCGAGCAGTGGGATTGTGGGGTCGTCGGGCTTCAGACGAATACACTCTTTAAGGACTTTGACGGCACGTGCAGATTTCCCAGCTGCCATTAGGGACAGAGCGAGCTGGTACCACAGATGGAACTCTTCAAAGGCAAACTTCATGGCCCTCTCCAAACACTGGAGACATAGAAACAGAGGACAAATTGTATTAGTGTTATCAGGGTTCTCTTCAGCTTCATCTAGCCAGCCTTCGTAAAGCCAATTAGACTGTAATAAAGCATTCATTTGTAAAGGGAAATGAATGTGAAAAAGGATTAAAGTGTAATTTTATGAAGGCGTATGAGGGATGTGGGCTGAAACACTTTCCACAATCACTACGACTGTGACTAAGCAGTCCACAGAGAGATTACTCACCTCTGATAGCATCTCATACTGCCCTCTCCTGCCCAGAGCTATAGTCAGCAGGTCGTACACCACAGAGGCAGACTGTAGGCTGATGATACGATCATTGTTGTGTTCAGGAATTCTGCTCAGGACAGCGTCACGGTTTGCCTGAATCACACAAGCACAGATGCAGATGTAAAAATGGCATTTTGTCATGAACTTTGTGGGTCCTCTGCTTCTCGGAGAGAGCTGTGATGCATTTTCCAAAGAGTGTTTATGTCTCACCATGGATTCACTGATGAGCAGCAGCAGCAACGCTTCCTCCGTGTTCTCTTGAGGGCAAAACAGACTTCGAAGGAAAGAGAGGAATGCACCAAGAGAATCAGACAGATGGAGTTGGACAAGGATTCATGGAAGAGCAAAGTGAAAAAAAAAATACACCAGGAAAATTTCGGCTGGTAAACAAGAACATTGGCGACAGTTTATTTTAGAAGCCATGTTGGCTATTTTTCACTTTAGTTCCACACATAATCACTTACTTCTCTCCTGAGTACACTCGTGAGCGTCGGCTCAGGCTGTAGTTTTTGCTGAGAGTGTGTCCTTGCCGTGTTGGATCGTCCAATGGTGACACTGATGGGGGGTCTTCCAGAGGAGACCAGTAACTCTGTTCACACATCCCTCTGAGCAAGATCTCTGCAAGCTGTCTGGCTATCGTCTGCAGGACAACACACACACATTGATGCACGATTGGAGAAGACCTTCGTACCACATCAGCAATCTGTTTATCTGGGTGCTTGCATTGCTTCTCTGCACACTCTTATGTGGATTATTTGTCATCATGTACATTTAATTTCCATTTGTTAACTTCCAGCCACTTTACAGCCACAATGCCAAACTCAAGATTTTAAAACTTAAAGGCAAAAACCAATGTGTGGTAAAACATTGGTTATGTCCACTTATTACACATGGTGTGTTGGGAAAACAGCTCATCTGGTCAGAGGACGTTTGGTGGCTTTATGCCTCTCTCTTCTTGTTCTTTCCATTTACTGAGGTTTCCAGATTACCAGCACTTTACTCTGCGTCGGTCTCTGAAACCAAGCACTTAAGAAAATATAGGTTGTCATTTTTGGAAATGTGCTTAAATCAAAGAAGAGCTGTGAATAAAATGACGCACTAAAGCTCCATAATCTCAGCAAAAAAAGCCCCCCTTCCATATAATAATAATAATAGTAATAGTAATAATAATAATAACTTGATTGATATAGTCCTCACCATGCGCAGGCTCTGGGTGGTTCTGGTCTCTACAGCCCGAAGAATCTCTCGAAACCGCCCTACGCCTCGAGTTAGGTTTCTATGTCAATATAGGGAGGAAACAGAAGGAAATACACACATCAGAAACTATAGTATGTGTTTGAATACAAGGTATCACAGAACGGTCATAGGTACATACTCACTGTTTAAAATATTTGAAAGTTTTATCAAAGTGAAAGTCAGTATACAGCATGATCAGCAGATATTTTGCACCAGTCTGCAACATGACACAGCAAAAGCCTGTCTTAAGGTGATGCTGGAAAGCAGACTTAACTACGCTCTCATTATTAAAATCTACGACTTACAACCGATGCCTTTGAAGTTTTATGTTTTCTAAATATTATATGCTGGGCTAGGCAATTTATTATGCTGGCAGCTTTGAATGAGAGCACATATTTTTTCTTAGTCAGGAAGAGATTTTAGTGAACTTGTCGTGTGATCAACCCTCACTATCAGACAGTATAACTATAAGAGTTAAGTTTGGATAAAAAAGGGCTCATCTGTATTATTTACAATTTTAAATTCCTATACGCTCCCTCTCCTCACACTGAAGTGCAAAACATCGCAAATACAGTAAACAAGCACTGGGTTCAAAAGCTACAAAGACAGATAATAGTGCAGATTGTATCTAGTCAACAACCACTCTGTGTGTACCACTTTCTGTTGCACCGCATATGTTCTTTTTCACACTCTTTCTGCTTTTATCAACCTGTCAGCAGCTTTGAAACACGATGACTACAAAGTGGGTGGACAGTGCCCACAGAGGGTTGTTCTTTGTTTCTGCTGGGCAACTAGCATCCTTTAAAAAACTACAAGAGGTAACCGTTTTTTTAGGAGTGTAAAAGCCTTAAACATCTTCTTTTTTTCCTTGCATGCGTCTATAATCATGAAAATAACTTTATTTACAAAGCACATTTGTTGACAAAGTGTTTTAATACAAACAGAAGAATACATTTGAATAAAGCAAAAGAACGCCCCGAAAAAACCAAACATTATTTACTCAAACACTAATGTACCTAAACAAAATCCCAACAAACAAAATGAAGCCAATCATAAGAACCCATGCAACACAAGAACCCGGCTACATAAGTTAAGACCAAGAGTTCCAGATCTAAGCAGAGATATAAGCAGTTGGGAGATTGCAAAAATAAGAAAATAGAGACAGAAGCACCCGAAACATAAGAGCAGTCAAAAAAGCAAAAAGGCAATCAAAGTAAGTAAAACGAATCTGCATGCCTTATCTTCTCAGGCAGGTCGTTCCAAAGCCAAGGGGCCCTGATGGCAAAAGAACAATATCCTTTGGATTTAGGTTTCAACTTTGGAACGACCAGTCGGGCTCCACTGGAGCAAGCTGCAAGACCCACATGTGCTATAAAAGTGATTAGTTCAATCGTAAGATAATTTGTAAACCTAACAAAAAGCTGCAATAATCAACACTGGAGGAGATGAAGACATGGTTAACGTTTTAAAAGGTCAGATTGGGAGAGTACTGTTAAGATTTCGTGATAGAAACATCATCATTGATATCACTCGACAACCATAACTCGTACCCGTTTTTGAAGTGGATGACGTGGGCTCTCTGCAGGCCCGTCTCCAGGAAGTAGCCCAGTTCCAGGTCCTGAGTTGTCGGGCCGGGCTTTGGGCTGCGGTTCTGAATTCCTGCTGACAATGCCTGCAAAACCAGAAATGCAGGGAAAAACAAAGAACTACATATTATATCAATACACACACACACACATACATAGACACATACAGTATATATATTAAAAAAAAGCCAAAGAAACCTTTACTAATTATTGAGTTTTTCTGGGTGTGTGTGTGTGGGGGGGGGGGTGATAGAAATGGTATCTTGCCAAAAATACATTCAGAATATAGAACTGGCCACAAAGGGTTTAGTCGACTTTAAACGTAGTAGAAATGGCTGCCAGCTTCGCTAAAGGTCACTCCGAGAAATGTCTGCCCTTTTAGATCAGTCCGAGACAACTATAAGTTCTGTTATTGTGAGGTGGAATCACCTTGGAGCGTCAACAGCTCAGCCAAACTCAAAGAGTGGGGACAACGAGCGCTGAAGCACAAAGAAATCACCTGTCATCTGTTGCATCACTCACTGCAGAGCTCCAAACTGCCTCTGGAAGCAAATCAGCTCTCAAACAGGAGCTCAGAGAAACACGATTCTATGGCTCAACAGAAGCAATCCAAACAACCCTCTAGTGGTGTAACGCTTGCTGCAACCGGACTCTGGAGCAGTGAAACATGTTCTTTGGAGAGATGAGTCATGCTTTACTATCTAGCAGATAGTGACTATGAACGTGGGTTTGGTGAATTCCAGAAAATGAGATCTACTGCAGTGCATAGTGTCTACTGTAACGTTGGATGGATGGGTAATGTGGTCTGCGGCTCATTTTCAGGGTCTGAGCCTGGCCACTTTGTTTCCATGAAAGGTCTTCATAACTCTACAGGATATAAATACATTTGAACCAGTTTTGAGGCAACACTTTGGGGGAGGCCTTGAGCTGTTCTGGCATGACTGTAACTCTGTGAACAAAGCCAGATCGATGGGAGACGTGGTTGTTCATGTTTGCTTTGAAGGAACACTGTAAGCCTTCACAGGGCTCTAAACAGAATCCCCTGAGACATGAGAACATGACACA
This sequence comes from Symphodus melops, assembly GCF_947650265.1. Classification (NCBI taxonomy): domain Eukaryota; kingdom Metazoa; phylum Chordata; class Actinopteri; order Labriformes; family Labridae; genus Symphodus; species Symphodus melops. The sequence continues at coordinate 5,185,717 of NC_136709.1, forward strand.
ACATGTGCCTGACCTTTAAACATGCTCTGGTCATTTATGATATCTCAATCTTAAATCGAGTGAAAAACCGTTGCAGTAGGTCAGCAGCTGGCATAACCACAACGTTTTTGGTTAACTTCACTAAAAAGAATCGGTGTATTAGTTATACGCTACGGTGAATGGATGGACTTGAGCTTATACAGAGCTTTTCTAGTCTTCTGACTACTCAAAGTGCTTTTACACCAAAAGTCACACCTACACATTCACACACTGATGGCAGCGGTTGTTGTGTAGGGAGACCATCAGAAGTAACTAATCCCATTCATATGCATTCATACGACGCCAAAGGAAGCAGCAGGAGCAGGAGCGGGGTATTGAACCATCGACCCTCTGGTTGAGAGACGAGGACGAGCCACCCCCCATGTCATTTTGGACAGACAATAAGTCACTTTAGCACAGCTATGCAGAAACTTGTCAGCCTTTAAACATATTACACAACAGTGGATTTACAAAGATCTGCCTTCAGTACACCATTGACGATGCATATTGCATCTGCAACACATAATATTGGCGTCTTACTCGTTATTGCATTTAAGAATTGTGACACAGGGTGTGTGGTCCCTCATCGGGAGCTTCACATACACACACCCAGGCATATGCACACACGCACACGCACACGCACACACACACACACACACACACACAGGCATACACACACACACACACACACACACACTGATGGCATATCAGGGGCGTTAGGACTTCGCCCACCATTCCACCTCTATTTTACGCAGTGCACGTGAGGTGTAACATGGGGGTAAATATCCCGCCCTCTACAGTGGCCTATTTATCTAATGTCCTTTATGATTACTTTAATAATGAGGATTAAGAAACAGATTCGTAAGAAAGGCCCGCCCTCCATAGGTGGTGATATGTCTTTTTTTTGTCATTATTGTTTTTCACAAAGCTCTTATTGATACCCACTCTTGCCAACGGACACCGAATGCACTCTTGATTTTAAGTCAACTTATTACAGTGTTGTTTACATTCTCCAAACAGAGGAAGAGATTTGTTTGCCAGCTGGCTGTCACTGGCAGAATGCATTAGTCAAACTCACACACTGTCAGCAGATTTATTTATCACACACCCACAGGGACAGCAGAGCACTTTGAAGTCAGAGCCCTTACAATATCTTTGTTGATCTTGTGTGACGTCAGGGAAGACACACTGCAGTAGATGGTGATCATTTCAGTAAGATAGCAAAGCAACAATAGCACTAACATTTACCTTTTCGGCCTCCTGCAGGTAGAGCAGAGCGATGTCTCCTGATTTTTCATAGCAGGTGATGATGTCCTGCTCCCGATCTGTTGTGCTCCTATTGGACGATGGGGACCCAGTGTTCTTATTGGAGAGAGACGGAGAGGCAGCGGGGACCTTCTCTAGACACAGTCCTGAGGGGTGAGAGGCAGAAAAGGCTCAGGGGGACAGAAAATGAAAAAAGAGTGACACAACGATATGGAAACTACTGTGGTGTTTGAGTATTTTTCACACTGATGGTAATCACCTCGGATCCACTTACATAGTGGAATAAAATATAGTTATCAATTTCAAATCTCATGAATTATAAATTACAAGCTTTGGTTACTTGAACACAGCTGTCAAAGCTATAAGATAGTTAGTTAGCAACATAACTAGATGTAGATGATAAAATACATAGAAACATAAAATAAGCACAATGCAAAAGGCAACTTAATAATTATTGATGGACAGAGACGTTTTTTTCATATCACAGTTGATGCTACAACAATTCATTACCAACGTTGTACTGCCACCTTGTGGAGCAATGCTGTAATGAATTTCAAGGGCTAGGGTGAAAGATACAATACAAAAATGCAATGACTCCCTCACAGTCAGGTTGCAGTTTACTTCCATCAGTGTTTCTCACCGATCGACAACAGGTGACGAGGACATATTACTATGATGCAAATAGAAAATATCTGAAATTACATTTTACATATATATATATATATATATATATATATATATATATATATATATATATATATATATATATATACACACACACATACATACATACATACATACATACATACATACATATATTTAAAGACACTATCGTTCAAAAGTTTGGGGTCACTGAGAGATTTTCTTATTTTTTGAAAGAAAAGCACTGTTTTTTTTCAATGGATATAACATTGAAGTAATCAGAAATACACTATATACATTGTTAATGTGGTAAATGACTATTTTAGCTTTTTAATGAAATATCTACATAGATGTATAGAGGCCCATTTCCAGCAACCATCACTCTAGTGATCTAATGGTGCATTGTGTTTGCTAATTGCATTAGAAGGCTAATGGATTATTAGAAAACCCTTGTGTTAGCACAGCTGAAAACAGTTTAGCTGGTTAGAGAAGCTATAAAACTGACCTTCCTTTGAGCTAGTTGAGTATCTGGAGCATCACATTTATGGGTTCGATTAAACTCTCAAAATGGCCAGAAAAAGACTTTCATGTGAAACTCGACAGTCTATTCTTGTTCTTAGAAATGAAGCCTATTCCATGCGAGAAATTGCAGAGAAACTGAAGATTTCCGACAACGGTGTGTGCTACTCCCTTCAGAGAACAGCACAAACAGGCTCTAACCAGAGTAGAAGGAGAAGGGGGAGGCCCAACTGCACTACTGAGCAAGAAGACAAGTACATAAGAGTCTCTTGAGTTTGAGAAATAGACACCTCACAGGTCCTCAATTGGCAGCTTCATTATAGTATCCGCAAAATGCCAGTGTCAATGTTTACAGTGAAAAGGCGACTCCGGGATGCTGGCCTTCAGGGCAGAGTGGCAAAGAAAAAACCATATCTGAGACTGCCCAATGAAAGGAAATGATTAATATGGGCAAAAGCACACAGACATTGGATAGAGGAAGATCTGAAAGAAGTGTTATGGACAGACGAATCTAAATTTGAGGTGTTTGGATCACAGAAGAACATTGAGATGCAGAACAACTGAAAAGATGCTGGAAGAGCACCTGACGCCATCTGTTAAGTATGGTGGAGGTAATGTGATGGTCTGGGGTTGCTTTGGTGCTGGTAAACTGGGAGATTTGTACAAGGTAAAAGGGATTTTCAATAAGGAAGGCTATCACTCCATTTTACAACGCCATGCCATACCCTGTGGACAGAGCTTGATTGGAGCCAATTTCATCCTACAACAGGAAAATGACCCAAAGCACACCTTCAAATTATGTAAGAACTATTTAGGGAAGAAGCAGCCAGCTGATATTCTATCTATTATGGAGTGGCCAGCGCAGTCAGCAGATCTCAACCCTATTGAGCTGTTGTGGGAGCTGCTTGACCGTAAATTACACAAGAAGTACCCATCAAGCCAATCCAACTTGTGGGAGGGGCTTCTGGAAGCAAGGGGTGACATTTCTCCAGATTATCTCAGCAAATTAACAGTTGGAATGCCAAAGGTTGGCAGTGCTGTCATTGCTGCAAATGGAGCATTCTTCAACGAAAGCAAAGTTTGAGGGAGAAAATTATTATTTCAAATAATGATCATTATTTCTAAAATTGTCAATGACTTGACCATATTTTCTATTCATTTTGCACCTCATTTGATAAAAAAAGTGTGACTTTTCATGGAAAACACAAAATTGTCTGGGTGACCCCAAACTTTTGAACGGTAGTGTGTGTGTATATATATATATATATATATATATATATATATATACACACACACACACACACACACATATATACATATATATACATACATATATATAAAACCACCGCAAAAGCAGTCATACTTGAAAGTTGCACCACCGTCCTCATTCATGCACGGCGTGCTCCGACCTCCACCAGAGGCAAGGAAGTGTGAACAACAGGAATACAAAGGAGAAATCCTGCCTGCTCATATGCCCTTTTGTAAAGCATCTAGAGAATTGGCGATACACAAATAATGACTGATTGATGACAGTAATGTACAGGAGGGAAGGAAACAGAACGCCTCTCTCACTTTCTATGTTTCTCTGCAGAGCATGTGATCGTAAGTTAAGCCTTCTCAGGACAGACCAGCAAATAAGTACCAAGGAGGAGGAACTGGGGGACATTTTTCACTAATCACACTCAAGGATTGCGTCGATCAAAAATATATAGTAAACTCGATGTAATAAAATTTACTGGAGGGACGTAACCTTGACGTTTGACCTCCAAAATCTTATCAGTTCACCTCAAGTCTAAGTGGATGTTGGTAAAAAGTTTGAAGACATGTCTTTCAGAGAGGATGCATTCAAAGACGCAGACAGATGGCCAACCTAAAAACACAAAGCCTGCTGCTGGTGCAGAGACATCACAAAGACTGGGGGCATGTGTGTGTGTGTGCGTGTGTGTGTGTGTGTATACCTTTAGTAGCATATGCCTCGGCTATCATGGACAGCCTGTACACGGGAGCGCCGATCAGCTGCATGTCATCCAGGTTGACCCTGCTATAGTGACCTGTCAATACATCAATGACGTTTAAGTTCAAAGATGACTTGATACAGTAATGCAACCAAATCAACAGAAAACTGCATTCAAGTAAATTAAACAAGCTAGAGGACTGTGTGGCTCACCTAAAGCGTCTCTGTACTCTCCTTCCACATAGCAAAGTTTGGCCATCAACAGGCTGGCTTCCTGCAGGTAATCAGCCTGGAGAACAAACAACATGCAGTAAAAAAAATAGGCTATTAAAAAAACCCATCTCAGAGTGGGTTATATATATTTTTTAATTGTACAGATTTAGGAACGATAATGTTCACAAATACATGAATGAAACAAATAACAAACACATTAACAATTGTAAAATACAGCCAATACCCAAACAACACCAGTCAATTTGTAAATGTCTCTGAATTACCTTGAGGTTTCCTCTGTCCAGAGCAGCAGTAAGGTGTTTTCTGACCTCCACCAGTTTAGGTCGCTGGCCCCTTGGACTGGATCCCTGTTTGATGGGGTTCTCCTTCAGGTACATCTGAAGCTTGCATTCTCCCAGCAACAACTCCCCGAGGTCATCTGCTCACAAATAAACCATAGATCAGTACATAACTCATCTTATAGATGAGTCAATACATGATAGCAAAGTGTTTAGGGGTGACTAGGACAACAAGGCCTCTGCTGTACAAACTTCATCAGGTTTCAGGTTTAACAGTAAAGTCAGTCTCGGTATCAGTTGAGGCTTAAAATCACAATAATTTTTGTAAAGTTTATTTAAAGTAGGATGGCCGTGCAAGCTTTGGAGATATGAGTACATTTACACAGCATAAGAGAACACTGTCCTATTTAGAAACATAAAGTTCATCCAAAGTATGACGACATTTACCGTTAAAAACATTTTCAATAAATATTAAATGTCATTTTAGTTAATAACTCTGCCAATAGTCTGAGTCTTACAGTCAGCAATCTCTGTTTCTTACACACTGGACAAGTGTAATGCCTGCCCTTGTAAAGAGGAGAAACACTGCAGCACACATACCAGCTGGAATTATGTACAGCTTTAACAAGCAACTAAACTGTGTGTGTGTGTGTGTGTGTGTGTGTGTGTGTGTGTGTGTGTGTGTGTGTGTGTGAGCATACATGGCCAATAAAGCTGATTATGATTTCTAATATTTTAATGCCTAAGAAAGTAAATGGGTGAGTTTAGACTATATAGCAACACGAGGTGTTAATATGCAATATTTTTTAGATGTTTGAATCAAAAGAAGGTCATTTTGGAGGGGAATATGATCAACTTCATGTTTAATAAAGTCCAGAAAGGCAACAACATGATGGCACACATAAACTGATGAAAAACATTACAAGTGGGAATACAACTTACAGCTCCCTGGAGCCCTCTAGTATTGATCAATTCTTAAACTGAACTATAATATTTCTATAAAGTTCAGGAGCATGTACAATACCCTCTTTAGTATTACAAACACTCTATGCAAGGAGTCTGACAGTTAGCATGTAGCAAACACACATCTTAGCCGTGAAGCTAACATATGCGACGCAATAATTCATACTTTACCAGATCACATCTTATTGCACATTTTAAAATACAAATAATATGAACTGAGTGTGTAGTTTTTGAATGGAGTCCCGCTGGACAGAACAGAGTGAACAGAGGGGGGGGGAGAGCTGTCAGACCTCAGGAGGTGAAGAGTTAGCTCTCCAAATAAACAACAACAGCACACTGCAGTGTGTTGACACAAACATCAACAACTCCCCGGTAATAAACGAGTCTCTTCATTGACCTTTACGAGCTAACTGACTGAAAACGAGAGCACAGTGCAGGAACAAGTCCTGTCCACGGTTTGCAATGTCAGGAAGTACCGAGGACTGAGACGGAGGCCTTCCCCGCTGAATGAACACCGGACAGCCGGCCGTTTCTTACCGTTGGATATGAGTTTGGCGGACAGCTGTCGGACTAATTCTGGTATCTTGTCCCATTGGCTCTCTGAACGGTTCCGCTCGATCTCGGTCTCCAGTCGTGAGCCAGATTTTCTCGCTGTCATTTTGGAAAGTGGGCTCGACTCTGGATCCAAACTCCACTAGAGGAGCTAGTCTCCCCTTCGCTTCGACTGTCAGGCTAACGTATACGAGGGAAACGTTTTCCGGATACTTTTCAAAATAAGACTAGGACTGGAAATCGTCAACATTTTTTATGAATTTGGCCAGGCAGGGAGGTAGTTTCACCACAGCCTCTGGTCTTGAGTTTCAATATGCAAAATAAGTTGTGGGGTTTCTTTACGTTTGTCCATACAGTATATGGACCTGGCTAACATATAAACTGGGTCTCCTATATGCGTAAAACAGTGCGAGCTGACGTGCAGAATCATAACATCCTCTACGACTAAACTGTAATATTTACAACAATATCACGGAAAACATCAATGATTCAAATTAGTTGAAACATTTTAAATAGTTTGTTTGCAGTTGTCCTGTATCTTCTGTCTTATTTTTATTAGGCTACATACTATATGTGCATACATATATGGGGTTAATGGTCCTTTTTTCTGTCTTACTGACATAAAATCCATGAAAAGAGTACTTAAACTGTATGTCTGAGAAATTAACAGTCTCCTTCAAGAAGGGCAATGTACAGTGCGTGGCTATCAAAAAAAGCCTGCTTTATTTTGAAAGTAGCTGACAGGAAGTGACGCTGCCAGACGTTTACAGTCCACGGCACAGAGTGGACGGGGCTGATTGCGATGGCTGACCTGTCGTTGTATTTAACGAATGTCAACGTTTCCCTGGCACAAACTATGGATACTGATAAGGTTTGTCCGTGCGTTGTAACTTTAGCATGTTTCTGCGTTTATGAATGTAAAAAAGACGATTTTTTTAGGTTTGTGCCATTCTACTTCCTTAGCTTAGAAGCTAACAGTCAACAAACAAAAAGTAGCTCAAGGCAAGTTTATTTATACAGCACATTTTAACAACAAAGTGCTTCAAGCTAGTGAACACAAACATCTGTCTTAGATTGTAACTGATCTTAACTGAGCAGAGACGGTCAGTAAAATCAAAGTTGGAACTTAAAACGTCAATAAAAAACTTTGGAAGTTTCATATTATGCATAATATGTGACAGAATGCTTATGGCAATAAAAGACATAAAGAGCAAATTATTAATGGCCGTTTATTTAAAGTGGTGCCAGGAATGGCATCATGTATATGACTTGTCTGATGTATATTGTTTGCAGAGTCCAGGACGGGAGGCAGAGTTTGAGAGTGTGGAAATGGGGGACAGTTTGGACAAAAAGGTGAGAGTAAAAGTTCCCCGCAAAACCATCTACTTTGCCAGTGGAGAGACCATGGAGGAGTTCAGCACTGATGAAGAAGAGGAAGAGGAGGAACCTTTGAAGACGGATGTCATCACTGTCGATCCGGTATGCCGAGATCAAAAAGGCACAACATTCCTGTCAATTCTGTGCGGAGAAATACATATTCTCTTTCTTTATTTTAATCATATATAAATGTTTGATCACATTTAAAAAAAAATAATAATAATAAATAAATAAAAAAGTTTCCTTGCATGGATACAAGTCTCAAAGTATTCTGAAAAGAGCTCATTTACCAAGTAAAGGTGATGCTCCCAATCAATACTCCGCACTGCGGTTTTATCCTGCATCAACCCACCATAATCCTGCTAATCTGCTTAAGCTACTTATGAGTAGCTGAGAATAACTCTCTTCTGAAAAGATAATTATTGAATTGCTTATAACAAGACAGAGGTAGAGTTGTGCACAACCAGATTTTTCATAGTTATTTTGAATATAGTTTTTAATGCTTCTTAAGGCTTTGGCTTTCCTGTGGCATGGAAGTGAGTAGAAATGATTTCCCAAAATCATGCCACTTAGGAGACATTTCGAAGAGATTCAAGGAAGCTACTGACACCTGAAATTCAAATGAACAAAGCAGATGCTGTGAGGACTAACAGTCCGAGTCAGCACATGGGACACACAACAAAACCGCTGGGCTGTCCAATGTCCCAGTAGATGAGTCTTTTGACTTTTATTGAAGCTAAACAAGTAATTGTAGGTCAGCAAATATATTGTGTGCTCAAAATAATTTAGTGGATGCAAAAAAACAGTTTTGACTGTGAGGAAGACGCACTGCGTTGAAATAACAGTCCTTCTGCACCGTGATAAATTAACCTGAACTCTGAACACTTTTGAACATCTAAGGTCCTTCTCTGAGAGCACCAACCTGTGGAGTGGCTGAAGCGCACACATTTCCTTTCAACCTTGCCGATATATTTCTGCCTATTAAAAGAAAGTTTAGTTGTTTCTTGTCTAAATGTTGCCTAGTGCTTTTCTCATGTCAGATTTATGTTGCCTCTGTAAATAGTAAGATTTCTAGTGCCTGCACTTTTTGTGAAACTAGAGAAAACATTTACAAAGATTTAATGACTGTTATGGTTTTCTTCTTATATTTTTCAGTCTAAACTCACCTGGGGTCCATATTTCTGGTTCCAAACATGGAGAATGGCCACCTCAACTATAACAGGTAAATCACACTAGAAAGGACTTATACATGTTACCGGGTTCTTTCTAGTTGTGGAAAGTCTGAGATAGTTGGAGTTTTCCTGCTAATTTTATCGAACACATTTCATTGTTTTTGCTTACATGTGATCATGTGACTCGTGTGATCATTGTGTTTGAGGAACTGTCTTGTTTTGTGTTTCCTGTAGTGTGTGACTACATGGGAGAAAAACTAGCCTCTCTGTTTGGCATCACTACTCCTAAATATCAGTACGCCATCGATGAGTACTACCGCATGAAGAAAGAGGTAGGACACAGGAACATGTGACAATTTCATATATACAGTATATCATATATATATATATATATATATATATATATAACTTAAATAAAGGTACACCATTCAAGTTGTTCACGCAGCGAAGTTGCAACTGCCACAACTCTAAGACTCCCAAATTAAACTCTGAAATGTTTCACACACTGACGCGCTCCTGCAGGAGGACGAGGAAGAGGAGGAGAACCGTCTGTCTGAACTGGCGGAGCAGCGTTTTGCGGAGCAGCAGAGAAACGAGCAGGGCGATCCTCGTCCTGCCACGGTGGAGCAGCCAGGAGCGTCTGGAGCTTCTTTTGTAAATATTAGCTTCGACCTGGAACCCGAGTCTCCTGTCAACACTGCAGACACAAACAGAGTCCCGTCTCCCCTCCCCTCTTGAAAACTGACACACTAACAATCACATTTCTATCAGTTTGCAAAAAAAAACATAATTTACTTAGCTGTATAGTAAAATAATATGGTTATTTTTCTATGTTTTTTTATTTTTTTAAAAGCACAGGGACAAATTGAAAGGGCTGTTGAAGTGGCTGCACTTGCCTTACCTGTGAAATTTAATTTGTGTATAGTGTGAAGTCGTATGCAAGACTGAGACGCATCCATTAACTCAATGATGAAGGAACTGACAGTGGGGGTTAGTTTACTTTGACTTGACATCAGTTAAGAAAGTGAACAATCGCTATGTTCCACCCTTTAATGACAAACAGACATCAGTGTGCGCCAACTGCTCTCTGTCTCTGCCTGTCTTGTTTCTGTCATGACTTTCTGCACCTGACGTGCATTATCAAAGCTGGATCATTTTTGACTTTCAGCTACAAGAATAAACAGGGATTAAAGACTGTAGTGGCCAGAACTGGCGCATTGCACTGGGGAATATGTTGTAGCCTTCAATTCTACCTGTGCTGTGCTGTATGCTCATCTGCATACAGTCATTTGTAAATGTGTAATGCCTGATGTAGATTAACAGATTGCAGTGAAACCCTTCATACACATATTTAGAGTACACATACTTTTTTGTCTTTTTCAAGATTGTTTAAACTTATTTATGAACCAATACAAAGATTTACTGGAAAATGTATCTCAGAGTCTTTGAATTTCATCCAATTGAAACTTTATGTACAAGTTAAACTCTATATACTGAAGCTTATTATTAATCAAGCAGATTGCTATACCTCCCTGCTTGTTTAGAAGGACCCTGCAATTATTAAGGGTTGCTTGAATTCAAAGAACAAAAACAAACAAACAGTTGAGTCGTTGAAATTACAGTTCATATTGGCTTTCCCACCAGAGGGTTTATTTTTTAACCTCATACATGCAGGGTTACACATGGAATATGGTCATCAGATGCCACATATTTTCAAATGGTTATAAAATCATATTAATATGACCGCAATACTCTGGTATATTTGTTTCCCCCCACAGCCTAATATCGACATTCCTCGATTGGTTGTTTTAAAAATACTGATTTAAGAAATACAGACTAACTGCTAATGGTCTCATCCTGGTCACGGGAGATGGTAGAATTAAAACCTTCAGGTACTTTTGACTTAGTGACACATTGATAGACCTGAAAAAAAAACCAACCCTGTGTCTCTCGAAAGATGAACTTTGCCACTATGTGTCTGAAGAGTTCATGTAAGACTTGATATTGTGCAGCCAACAAAGATTTGGGAGCTGGGAAAAGCAGCAGTTTTTTGTTCAAATTGTAATCTATACAGACCTGAAAATAAACAAATATCTGCTCCTTGACTGTAATCAAATGTTAAAATGTTATTTACTTAAATTGGTTGAGAAACATAAATGGCTTGCTTCAAAGCATATTGACTTTCTTTCTGAAATAAAAAATTATTTGTCCAATATAAATGAAATATTATTCAGATGATCTACATTGATTTGAAAGCTGTCCACTCAGTTCTTCCACCTTCATGTGTGTGCAAGGGTTCATTCTTCAAGTGTCCTTTAAGTCCTGTTTCATGAGCGTACTGCTTTAACTGAGCTGTCAGAAATGTCATGTTGATGATCACTGTTACCCTCTGATGTTGGTCAATAAATCTGTCATTGAAGGATATTATTCATGTTTTATGTGTAAGAAGGGCCAATATATGCAAAACTTTATGATTCTGTACAAACTTATTTATATTCTTTAATAAACCTTTAAACTTCTAAAATGTTGCCTTCTTTGTTTGCACTATTGTCAATAACTTCACAAATGGTTTTATTCATCCCGACTCCACTTCACAGAACTACTGTGAAAACAAACCAGGCTGGCTGTAAAGCATGGCACACAAAGGAATTCTATCATGGCTATGAGGCTGCAGTGCACATTCTCTTTGCCTTTTTTTGACAGAAGCTGCAGATATAGAGTAATGACATTAATTAGGATCTGAAATATGTGAATCCAGTTTGCTCTCTCTCTTAGCAATGTTTTGATTCTCTACTTTTATCATAGAAAAAAAATCTGTCTCTCTTAACCTGCTTAGTATGCAACTCTACACAACAAACAAACAAACAAACAAACACACACACACACACACACACACACACACACACACACACACACACACACACACACACACACACACACACACACACACACACACACACACACACACACACACACACACACACACACACACACACACACACACACACACACACACACACACACACACACACACACTTCAGTGTATATTAAGATGTACTTGCTGCAGAATACTGTCGCCTTTTACAGAAAAAAAGATGCACTCGGTGAAAACCAAAATAGTTCTGGTGTCCAAATCATCAGGGTGAAAAATGCTGAAAAGTTCCTCATTTTCTGTTAATAAATATAGGAGTTTATTATTGTTAAATTTGACATTCAATCAGAAGTTAATGTTTGATTGCAATGGTTGTAATGAGATGGTACAACAAGGAAGCATTTAATTCAATGGTCAATGACAAGAAAATATTTTTACACTTTCTATACAGGGAAAAAAACGGAGAACAATAAAGGGATTAACAATAAGCACTATGTTTGACTTTTCTTCTTTGGACTTCAAACCAGCTCATTTTCTCATAAGATTCACCTCCTTCAGTTATTTCAATAGTCAACATCTGGTCCAACATGAACCAGCAGAGTCAGCAGTGTGTTGAGTCATTTTGGCTGTTTTTGTTTCAACAGGACTCTGGGAATGAAACTGTGACCTCCTGCTCACTGGAGTGTCTTCAGGTTTTCAGGTGTCATCGAGGTCCGCTGTGTTTCCGCTGTCGTTGTCGTTAGCGACCAGCACTTCTCTGTTCTCATAGGTCCAGAAGCCGTTGAGGTCGATCAAGATGCTTGTCACCGTATCGCCCTGGCAACTGTTTACCAAGTCCTGTAGAGTGATCTTATATGGGTCTTTAGGTTTCACCATGTCGAAGATCTCATCCTGCGGAGAGACAGGGATCACATGCTCATCATTTTTACCTTGAAGCAAACATTTGGTTAATAGTCTGCATAGTTTGGTTTTGAGAGACCAAAAAAAATGTATGTCTGTAAAACATACCTTAACATCCTCGAAGGAGACAGGCTCCTGACCATGGATTTTCATCTGCTCCTGAATGGCCTAATAATGCACACAACAAAATAAATAAATACACAAAACAACCTAACAATGCAACAAGTGTGCACAACTCGATGTAGTCATGTGCTCTAAGCTTCAAAAAATGAATACAAGCCAGGTTCTTAAGCTTATAGCCTTTTAACAGTCTTTTAACAGTCAAACGTATCACTCACTGTGAATAAAGGCTGTTTTGGCAGCACACTATCACTGACTTTGTCTGACACCTACCCTACAGCAGGGGTTCTAAACATTAAAATGATGGCAGTACTAGTGGTTAGTGTGAGCGCCCCATGTACGGTCTCTCTCTCCCTGGTTTCTGACTCTGTCCACTTTCCTATCTCTAGAAAAAAAAGCATAAAAAGCTCCCAAAAAACATTTAAAAAATACTATATAGAAAACAGTCGATCTTATAGATACTGGTCCTGTTAACTTTGTAGATCATATGGAGGCATCAGTATTAAAAACTCCTCCTCATTGGCCGATGCCCAGTCTGATAAGCAGTTTGCAAGGTTAGTGTGCTCATATGGGCAACCCAGGTTTCATTGATGTGCACCACCAGTGATTGATACACCTATTCACCTGCCCATCTGTCTGGTGATTGGCAGCTTGACTGCATTGAATGTGTCGAAATGTGGCTGCAAGCATGCACAACCGAAGTGCCCTTGAATGAAATCATAGTGCAGTGATTTAATTGACAAACACTAGACACTGAATCAACGCCCCACAATGACTTAAATTCTAAATGAGCTTTCAAAGTTTTTCACTTTTTTTTTCATGATGCATATTTGTAAAAAGTCTAACATCACACTTTGCCCAGTCTTGCTGTAAGACCAGACATGCAAACACGTTTTTAAATGCTTTCCAAGTGACTATTTCACTATAATGTTAGGCATGAGGTGTGCTCTGTATGTATGAGTTTATTTTAAAACCCTTGGTGAGTTTGTGGGAGAGATTTGGCGTTGGTACCCTGAAGAAATAGTTGAGTGAGAAGACGTTCAGGTATCCTTGATTCTCCATGTCCAGAAGTTTAAAAATGTACTGTAACGCTGCCGGCTCCTTCCTGTTTTCCAACGCCAGCACAAAGTCTAGATAGGTTTTATAGTCCTGAGAGGGAGGAAGAGAGACAACATGATGCAGCAATCCCCTGAGGAAATACCCTTGAAGAATGGCTTAAGACAAAACCCTTTCATTCAGTGTGGCTCTAAAGGACAAAGAGCAGCTGAAGATTCACCTCATGACTTTAAGTTGAACATTAACACATATGAGTAGGAAATAAAGAGAAAAACCTGAGTATGACACTTTAAAGATGATTATTTCAATGTAAATCTTCAATCATTTGACTGTATGCATCCCTGCAACTCTCCAGCCGGTGCTGTCACGGATCATACCATTTCTCCATCATAGGTGAGGCACTCCTGAAACACTCGGTCCAAGAAGACGGAGGTGAGAGTGGCCGTGCCGTAGCGTGAGAGCTCTTCTTTGCTCAGCATGCCGTTGTGATCCTTATCCAGGTTTAGATATTGGCCTGTTGACACACCAAATTGAAAAGAACAAAGTAATAAAACACACATCCATGTGCAGGTTAACTTCATTTTTATTGAACCAGAATCTACTCTGCATATACTGATTAAATGAATTCACACACACACACACACACACACACACACACACACACACACACACACACACACACACACACACACACACACACACACACACACACACACACACACACACACACACACACACACACACACACACACACTTCCTCACCGTAGACTCTGAGGGCTGAAGGGGCTGAGAACCAGTTGGACTCCTGACTCTCTTTAGACAGTTCTTCATCTCTCAGCTAGAAGCACAGAGGCGGGGGATAAGAGAGCGTGAGAGAGTCATACTCAACCACTAATGTTGTCATGTTGAACCAGTTTATGGAGGTACAAGGTAGAAGAACAGCATTTATCCATGGTACAGAGACTATTTACACATCATGCATGACTTAACCTGCAATACATCGACACTCATCTTGATATCAGAGCATAAAACCTTGTGAAAAGTTAAAAAAGGAACGTGACTAAAAGTTCAAGAAATGTTGAGTAAATAATACCTCCAATAAGTCATCCAGAAAACTGCAGGCCAATATATCCTGGATTTTTATCTTTCCTAAGAAAAAAACAAACAAACTCAGTGAAAAGGAAAGTAGGGGGGATACTTAATCCAGTCTCTATTTATCTGAGTTTATAACATGATGTGAAAATCATCTGCAGTTGTTGCCGTCGTTCTCTGTGTCTTGGAGGAACATGTCTGCCAAGTCTGTTTTTGAGACTGAGATGGAGGTCCTGAAAAAACAGCAAGCTATTCAAGCTTGTGCCTGCAGTCTATCATAATTTGTATTCAATAATTAATAATGAGCAGAAGTAACTCATCCCATTCAAACGCATTCATACGCCGCAGAAGCAGCTGGAGCAATTCAATGTTAAGTGTCCTGAGCCACAGATGCCCTGTTTTAAAATATATGAAACTAAATTTGTAGAGTTATTATTATAAATTATGAAAGTTATTATTAAAGTTTTATCTGTATTGACAAACTTGATTACACTTTGATATGGGTTAATGGACATTTAATGCACAGATACAGGAAGCTATGACTGGTAATTTAGTCTCACCTGTCCTGAGAGGGTCGAGGAAGAAAAAGAACTTGCGAACAGCCGTGCAGACGTAGAAAGAGTAGAAGGACTTCTCAAGTCCGTCTAATTGTGGCAAAGTGGGGATCAGCTCCAGGATGTAGTTCTCCAAATCCTGCACAGAATAAAGTGTCAGCATTACAAACTGTGATTCTGCTTGCAGTTGCTCTTTCCTTTACAGAGTGGTTGCTGATGCTCACCGACTCTCTGAGGTGGCCCTGTCCTGCGACGTCGTACAGACTCAGACCGATCCTGGTCTGATGGAGCCACACTAGATGTACAAAGACAATAAGCATGAGCAACTTTCAGAGACTAGCTTTTTATGCAGATGAGTAAAAACTAGAAAATACTTAAAAAAACAAAAATTACCAAAGAGATATCTTAATGCAAGCTGAGTTTAGAAAAGGGTTTAGGTTGGCTGATGAAGAGCCTTCATGACTTTCTGTTTTTAAACTTCTTTTTGCTAGTTAACGTTTGATTTGACAGATGTCTGTGCTCTTTAATTATGAAGAGTCTACCTTTCCTCATGACGTAGTTGAAGAACTGCATGATGGAGATTCTGCCATAGGGGTCGCTGTGGAGCAGCTTGGCATACACTCTGGCTGTAAAGAATTTACTGAAGGAAATAAAGCAGATCAGAGAAAAAACCCAGTTACTCTTCTTGAGGTTACTGTGAAAACAGATCTAAGCATCTGATCATGTGCTTTTAGAACCGGCCTTCCCTTTGGAACAGAATTAATATGGCTAGATTTCTCTCCTTTGACAAAGTAACAAATCAATTATGTTTGAAAATTCAAACCCTTAAAACCTGACAACGTGACATATAGTTAAATCTCTACTTCCTGGTTTAGGAGTTCATGGAGAGTGCATTCATGTTCAAGTGCAATCAGAATGTATTTGTTCATGCCTGACCTGAATAAACAGTTTTACTGGCACATTGACGGTAGCTGGATATTTAAATCACATGTTGCACAAGGGGACTTTTTTCAGATCAACCTTTGATCAAGCATGAATCCTTGGCACAAAAATAAGAAGACACTGTTTTTTTTTTTACCATAACCGTGCTGTAACCAGTAAACCTTTCCTTCCTGTTACTTACTTGCACTTTGGCCCGGCCTTCTCTCCCACTTGCAGAAAGGCTTCATAGCTGATCATGGCCTCTTCCCCGCTCACTGGAGGAACCTGGTGCTTGTCCAACAGAAACCAAAGATTCTACAGAAAACAAGAAAAGGCAACAGATTAGATGACTCAAATAACAAAAAAGAGCAACATAACAGCGGCCTTACTTGTGCAGAAAGGTGACTTTATGTTGTGTCAGACTTCTTTTATCTGTGCTATTCACCTGCAGCTCCTCATTATCCAGCAGCTCTCTGCTCTTTCTCTGGAGGAAGACAGCTCTGGATTCCTCTCTCAGCTTCTGTAGCAAAGTTTCATCCTCTGCTGGTAGCTGCAGAACAACAACACCCCAACCACCATCATCATCATCACTACCATCATCATCATCATATGAAACTATTGAGTTATCTTAATTGTGCACATCTTCATCTTTAATCAGCAGGGCTTTCTGCCAGCACTATCTACCCTGCTGGCAGGCGATAACAACCATGAAAATAATGCAAAAAAAAATAGGTTAGGGTGCTACAGACATGGTGCGATCACATACTGTAGTTTGTCCAACAGAGTGCGCCCTGACTCCATACTATACAATCCTTTCAGTTCAGTGTGAAGCACATGTGTGAGGGTTATAGTTTGGTGAAAAAGGGGTCAACACTAGATTGTCTTTTAATCTTAAAAATCATTTAACACGTTTTTTTTTAAGGAAGCACTGATCCAGATTCCTTTGACTTATCAAAATTGGTTCACAATCCAAAAATGTAATTTTTGTTTCCAGCTCAAAAAGTTATGATCGCCATAATGTTTAATACTTTGACAAGTTTTAATACCACTTTTTATAAGAATACAATCCCTGTTGTTCTAATGATCGAAAGTATTGTAGACAATCGAAACTCCATACGTCTAGTTGTACTTTTTTCCAAATGTTGCCGTGAGTAAAAGAGAGAGCACTGTCTGAGTACACAAGGTTTCAGATGTGATGCATTATGCATTTCTGCATATTAGACAATGTGCAGGAGTTTGCTTGCACTTTTGGTAAATACCCAGCATCAACCAAAGGATGGGTTAAAGGGATACTTCACCCATTTACATGAAGCTGTGCATCATTAGAAACATGGTAGTAGTGTTGAATGGTCGTGAATCCAGCCCTCATTTTGCCCTGAGACGAGAAAAATATGTTTTTCTTTGCCTGAAAGTTTTCTTCATGTGATGCAATGTGACGCTTTTTGCATCACATGAAGAAAACTTTCAAGCAAAGAAAAACATATTTGAATGAGGGCTGGATTCACGACTACTACCATGTTTCTAATGATACACAGCTTCGTGTAAATGGGAGAAGTATCCCTTTAAATCTCTAATACTCTTTTACACCAATATCAATCTCAATGATCTACTTCGTCTGGCTATTGCAAAAAGCAAACTAGCAATCATGTCCAACCACTTAACTTCATAACATGCCAGTGTTATTATCACAACTGTTTTTCATACTAAGTGGTTAAAGTAAGCCTGTGTGTTGTTAAGTCTTCTAAAAAAGAAGTGATAACACATTCATAATTATGTCTCAGAGATAGCGGGGAGAGACTGTTGTACTTGTGTTTCTGTTGGGTCATTGTGCCCACTACTTTTTTGTCTTTTATGGTTGGAGGTGGTTTGTTTTTGTATTGTAAAAACAAACTAATAATAAAAACTTAAGTCACAAAAAAAGAAGTGATAACATATTGCACTTTTAAGTTAAATCAAATACATTCTGCAGAGAAGGTGATTGTGTAAACCCACAACAGCCGCCCGATTGACAGAACAAATGTGTGAATGTTGTTATAAGTGAGGGTGATTCAGGCTGAATGTCATCTGAGTCGGTTTGAATCCCAGTGTGGACTTTTGCAAGAGGCCCTTGAAAAAGAGCGTTCTAATCCTTAATAGGATTTCTCCTCGATTAATAAATTAAATATAATGAATTGACACAGTAGACTAGTTTATACAGGAATTGCCGTCATAAGGTTTTACATAGAGCAGCGGTGTAGTGCAGGGCATACACGGGGTGCCATACCCACTTAATGTTCAGGCTCCACCCACTCTAAATCCCATCTGATTCAACTGATTGATTGATTCAGTAGTTTGCTGCCTTTTTTCCTAGTATGGTGAAGGAGGCTACTAGTCAATCAGAGACAGAACTAACTAACTATATGTGCTTGAATAGTCTCACATTCATCTTTAGCCAGCACTACACTGCTGACACAAAGTACAGTATGCTATAGCACAACGCTATGTTGAATTTAAGTCATGTATGCAGAAGGATACCCTGTAGTAGAATCGTGGGATGTTTTTGTAGGACTTGTCTCTGTCGCCTCCTCCCTTCCACTCTGTGTAATATTTGGTGAACAAATCCGTTTCTTCCGCTTTCTTTTCCTCGTCGCTTCTCTCGTCTGTACATTAACAAGGATAATAAAAAAACATCTTCGTATTAGTGACGTTTAAACAAGTGATCATTCCGAGTAAGCTAAAACTTAGCTATAGCTAACAGTATAAAGTTGGAGTCACTTTTACCTTGTTTAGAGTTTGTTAACCTCCTTTTTAACACGTCTGACCAGTGAGGCTGTTGTTCTTTAGCCATTACTAATTTAATTTACTTTACTTTATCTTTCTAAATCAACCATATATACGACACTAAAACAGTTGAAACTAGTCAATATAGTCTCTGTATTAGGAAGTTTCTGAATGAATTTGATTTCCGGTTTGACATTTTCTTTTTCAAAACAAGAGCACTGTATTTATGAACAACCCCATAAACAGCAGTAATGTATATGCTCAAGGCACAACACAGAGACTACAGATAAATTATATTGAATAGTAGTTTCCAAAACTCTTGATTTTCTTATTTCTTTAACTTCAACCAACTATGTATTTTTTTCTAATGCAGTTCTTCCGGGGTTTTTTTGCGCTAACCTTCATAAACTTTACGCTGCACAAAAGCGTACCTGTCGAGTGTTGATGACGTCAGATTTGCGACTCGAGTCATGCCTGTATTTGTGTTTAAGTTTTGACAATTAAGTTATTTGCAGTGATAGAAGCTATTTCTGTGATTTATGTTTACAGCCAAGGGTAATTGTGAGCCGCGTACAAATCATCTCGAAGCTATCGCGACAGAAATCGTTATCTTTTGTTATAAAGGCATTTTCAAACACCAAGGTTAACGAGCTGGCTTGATTCAAACACATGACAGAAAGTGTTTTTATTTATAAATTCAGTTTATATCCAGTATGTAAGCTATGAAACAAGCTAGATATTAAGCTTGTAATCGTTAAAGTGTAATCTTTCATTTACTTTAATTTTTAAATAATCAGTCTGAACATGGGCTCTCCTCTCATATTGAAGCTGAGAATATTATTGACAGCCTTTCCTAACCAGGGTAGTTCAGCTTTAATAATACCAAAGTCGTCTGTGTGTAAGCCATCACAGCTGCCTCTTTCTGTTCGTTTCTTGTGCACAAGAGATCCTAACCCAAAGCTGAATGGACGACAGGCAGACACAAAACACAGTGGACAGGTGAAAACAAGTAAAAGCAGGAAAGAGGGATCATGGAGTGATGGTGGGATGGGAAGAGGTAAAACATCTACTATTCGGCAGAGGCCTATCTTCCCTAAATCTGTGTTTGCTGCTGGGACAGCGAAGAGGACTGCAGAGATGTTGATGAAAAAATCAGCTTTGGCCTCTAAGGATAAGGATCGACATGCAGTAGAGTCTGAAGGGACAAAAAGTCGAAGAGCAGGTAGGTCATGCTTGTACTACATTGGTTGGTGTACTTTTACACTGAGGAAATGTTATTTTCTGCAGCAAATGGAACAGCTCAAATGAGACTGGAGGGGAAATCCATGTGCAGTTATATGCTTTTTAGGCCCTCTCAATAAACACTCGGATGACAGAAAATGTTGATTAATAATGTGTTTCTATCTGAATGCACTTAAAAAGTGTTGGGTTAGGGTTAGGGCTAACCCTAATGACTGTTTCCTTGTCTCCTGTATAATTGTTTTACAGGGAAGATGCAGCCTCCTGACCGGCCGCTCTCTGCTCCTGAGTGGAAGCAGATGAAGGAGTCTTTGGGTCATTCAGAACGCTTTGGCATCCAGATGATGAATGTGCTTTTTACGTCTGGGGCAGATCTTGATATTGCCAAGTGAGAGAAGGACTTGTGTGTCTGTGATTTTCTCCGGATCTTGTTGTCTTCACAGGTTTTTTTTGTCCAAATTGTTTAAATCCCAAACTCTGTCATTTTGAAATTCTTGGTGAAGCAGTAGTTTAAAGGCTAAGGAGGTAAATTGAAGGTAAATTAATTAATAATTTATGCTGCACATATGTTCTAAACCTCTCTAACACAGATCCCTGCTGACTTTTGTCGCCATGGAAACGGGGACGCTGTCCTATGAGCTGCTACTAAGGTACTTGACGCTCTGTGTGAGTGGCGGCCATGACAACGAGGTGTTTGATGTCTATGACATTATGAAAGAAAGTTTCCCTTCTCTGGAAACGGGAGCCTCCAGCCTCTTTATCAAATCCTTCTGCAGGACAGCAAGGTGGAGGGAGGCTGTCAACATCCTGCACGAGCTCAAGAAGGTGAAGGATGTTCTGAATTATACTTCAAATAATCTAACTCAACAACATCACAAAAAATGACATAAATTCTCTATCATAAACTGTGTTTTACGACTTTTAGGTATTTTCCCCATCACAGCGCAATTACAGTGATGTAATCTCAGCAGCCATGTTACACTGTGACACGACCACTGCCTGGGCTCTTTATGATGAGTTAATAGCAAAGGGTCTGAGCCCAATTCAGGAGACCTGGGAAGCTTTGTTTAAGGGCCATAGCTCCACTGATAAAGAAAACGAGAAGGACATACAAGTTATGTCTCAGTCTGAGATCCAGAGAAGGTTGCTGGGGATTCTGCTCTACATGAGGAACAACCAGATCTACCCACAACACAGCCTGGCCAACAGCATCAAGACCTGGTTTGAGAGGTAGAAGAACTATGGCTTACAATACTGAAACTAAATCTTACCTCTGTACAATACATAAAGTCTCTCTATTTCATTGATTCAGGAGCATCAACGCTCTGAAGTTTGGCAAAGTCTTTTAGTATCATTTAAGTTGTCAGAAAAAACTTTTATATGTACAAAAAACAAGTAAATTCAAAAATCACCATGTTAAATTACTCAGTCTTTTGAAATATAAAGTTAAAATTGGTGCTTTTGAATTCATACTGTGCTAACACGGAGTGGAAATAATTGGTATGATCTGATGTGTCTTCATTTTGTAGGGATTCCAAATAAATGTCTTATTATTTTTATTCGCATAAGCCCCTCACTCCTAATGTGTTCACCTCCATGTCCTCAGCCTCACAGGAGAGAAATGGACCGGGAGTTGGACCAATGCCACCCCAAAGTAATAATACACTTTTCAGCAGTCTTCATAGCAGTTTATAGATTATAATCCATCGTTGTGAATGCATCAAGGTGTTTGTGCTAGGTGTGTACATATGTCATGTTCATATGTTTGTGTGTGTTTAGGGGTGTGTGTAGTTGTTGTGGGTCTGCACTCGAGTCCATCCAGCTGACTTCTGACGAGTACCATCAGCTAAAAGACAGAGTGATGTCTGACATCATCGAAGGAAGCGATGTTTTTTACAAGACTACACCAGAGGTACACACACACACACACACACACACACACACACACACACACACACACACACACACGCACACAAACTAACAATTTCTAGAACATTTTTTTGCCAAGAAAATTACATATGTGTGGTTTGATGGGCAGACAGCTTCTACCATAAGAATATGGGAGTTTATATTATTGTATTATTTTTATTCTTATAGTTTAGTTTTCATCTTTAAGCTGTATGCACCTTTAATAGCCAGGAGTAAGTACTCATCACTTTATCTTGTGTCTGTGTTTGGACACAGCAAACACACAATATCTTTATTGATTTCATCACGAGAAAATAATTAAAACCAGGTTATTCGCTTGTATTACTCGTAGAAATAAACATCAGTAACCTCAAGTTGATAATCATTCCTGCACTGTGCCATAGTTTGCACGTGTTTCTCAGTTGTTCCAAGTCTGGGGGAGTTTGTCAGTGGAGCAGTTAAATTTAGGGGATTTCCAGCATGAGGAGCACCATGTGAATCTGGTCCAGAACTACCTCCCACCACGGAGACAGCCCAGAGGAGGCAGCCAGACTGTTTCACGTGACTTAATTAAGTCCCAATTTCAAAAATAAGAAGCATTATAAGGGCAAGCAGAGGGCGTCAGACAACAGTGAAGTAAAAGAAGAAGAAGGGGAAGAACAGCTGTTTTTGTCTGTTTGTGCTGATTATATATCTAGCAGCTTTACATGTTGTGTTTGTGTGCACAGATTATTATTATAAACTTTATTTGTAAAGGGACCATGTGCAATATTAAACATAAATGCCATTTAATGTATTGCACCAGATTTAGCTCAGAGCTAGTTTACATCTGCAGTCCCTCGGTTACAATTAAAACCTAACATAGTAATACAAAATATATATATATATTTTTAAAAAAAGCCAACATTTGTCCTTTGTCATCTAACAGATCAGCCTTAACAAATAAATAAAGAGAAACATGATTGCTGGCCAAAACAAATGGGCTCATTGCTGCTGCTGCAGTTCAAACATTTAATTGTTGCAGTGTGTTCCAAAAAAAATAGTAAAGTTTACTCTTTTTCAAACGTCTTCACATTTTAGAAATTACAACTCTGAACTCACCACTAAGAAAATTTAACATGACCATACCGGGAATGTATTACAAATGCCAAAATCATTCAGAGACATCACAATGTTAGACGCTTTATGTTATCTGTAAATAATTCTGCTGCTTCTCGTAGTCATTCTTTAATATTCCGTTGTTTGCAGTTGGGATGAAATAATTTCAAAAAGAGCACAGATATTTTATACGTGAATATATATAGGAAGAAGATAGGCCTGCACAGACGCACAAGTGCCACAAAAAGTTTGAAATGATCACAACGTTTAGACCAGAAGTCTTCTTCTTCGACACGTTGTGATCAATAAAAACGTTTTGTGGCATTTGAGCATGTGTCTCCTGTCGTCTTCTTAAGTCTTCCGATTTTTCACTGCCCTGCGCCCTGGTGTGTGTATAACTACCATACCTCCTTTTTCTTTTTACAAGAATATGAATTAACTTCAGTCCTGTAGCTTTGTCAATAATTCTTTGAGGACAACATGGAGGAAGAGTTTCACCTAATAGACACATTTAAAGGATGTCTGTTATTCTGTAGAGATGCCATAAATATAAAGAATATGAAATGTATAATCAAAATACAGTGGTTAGAAACTGAAATGACTAAAGGATAAACTCAACAGGAAGTTCCTATTGCAGTGTTTGGAATGAAAAAATAGAGTGTAAATATAACCTTTCCTAAAGTGATTTAAGTATCTTGTTTTACTGACTTTGTAAGTGTCAGTGTTAATGTTGTGGAATAGTCTTTAGAGAACACGGGTTTACCCTGTGTAAAAATGGTACATGAATGGCACTGTTAGCCTATTTATGCAGGTGCTAATGTGTATCTGTGTGTGTGCCTGTGTCTTTGTGTGTCTTTGTGTGTGTGTGTGTGTGTGTGTGTGTGTGTGTGTGTGTGTGTGTTTGTTTTAAGCAGTCATATAATCCACAGCAGCACAATGAGCTGGTTTCACATATCAGCTCTGGAAAGTCCCTGGATAATTATACTGGACTATTCTCTCTGTGACTCTCTCTTCCTCCAACTCCTGTTCTCATTCTTTTTTTTTTTTTTTGTTCTTACATTTTATTTTTACTTTTTTCGTAACTCGTTACTACACTAATCTCCGCACAGCAATCAGTCATCTAACAATATTTCTGTCATTTCTTTTGCCCCAAACTCAAAACGCACATCTCCCCCATCTCAAAACCAGCCTCCTCTGTGAAACTAAACCTTCTTATTGGCGTGGGATACATTTAATGCTTTAATTTATAATGCATGTAAATTTCCATCAGAGGAGGAATATTAAACTTTTTGTTTTACATTTTAACCGTCATGTGTTTTTTGTGTGTGCATGAAAGTATGCAACGCAGATAAGTTTCAAGTCCAGGGGGATTCACAGTAACCTATTTTCACACTGCTGCTATCGAAAAGTGAAAGTACCAACAAGGAGGCCTATTCAAAGCTTTCCTGTTACGCTCAGAAGCTGTAACATCGGATTTTAAACATTGTCTGGAACAGAGCTCTAATTGAAGCCTCCTTTTTCTCCGCAGACAACAAAGAAGAATTCAACAAAATGTAATTTGACCATTCACAGTCGTTTAACGGTTGTAGGAAGACTTAAATCAGGTTTAAAAATACATTGAACTCTTTCCGTATATTGGCCTTTTTAAGACAAATTTAGAACAAGTATTGGACTGTGGAAATAAAATGTAGGACACATTATACAGCTGAGCATCCACTGATAGTCACTGCATTTTATGAACTCAGACAGAATATTACATTTGATCAACCATATATTAGCCATGTTCTCAAAAGCTATAAAATTTTATCATGTGACAAGTCCATTATCTGTAGCAGTCAGTTGGCCCTCTGCCATCTCAGTAACAAGGAAGAAAGCCGGAGAGATCTTTTACGGGCAGGCCTTTAATCAGTTAGCGAGAAAAGTGTTGAATCATCCATCCAGCCAGTCTAGTCATAGGTGGAGTTTATGTAGCTGAGCACAAAAAGGAACGAGGCCCTGATGCTGTTAAGAGTTTTGCCTGTTCATTTTCAGCACTATATGTATTCATTAAAACACAAATTTCCCATTTGAGTGAAAATTAGAAAGTCTACCAATTCACCCAAATCTACTTAGATGTGTTTGTGTTTGTCTTTTACTGTATTAAGTACAGCCACACAATGCTTATGTTAGCATTTAGCCACACACGGCCTTAAAGAGCATATTGCTGGACAATGCACTGTTCTTGTAATGTTAGTGCAATGTAAAAATCTCTTCCAATTCTTGTTACATTTCTAGGAGAAGCCTCCATTAAAGCCCGCTCCTTTAAAGTCACCTAAGCCTTTTTGGTGAACTAACTAAAGGCAGGTGTAAAATCAGAAGTTCATGGCCAATATGGCACAGTATCCAGGTGTAATTTAACTTCTCTTTATCTTTTAACCAGATACTGACTAATCAGTTTCACTATGTTTGTCTCTCTGTGAACGTGTTTTCAGGAGTTGGAGAGGTTCAAGGCATTTGTGAAGAAGAAGCCCGCTTTTGATATCGTTGTGGATGGACTTAACGTGGCGAATGTCAACAAGGACAAAAGCAAGTTGTCAGAGACGGTGAGACAAAACTGTTTTATAAAGAGATGAAATCTTTAAAGGGGTCACCATAACCAATCTCCACACGTGCATGGAGCTTTTAAGTCTTTACTGGTTTCTTCATATTTAAATGTCTTTGCAACTCAGGTGTTTTTTGCTGGTTGCGTTATGACTTGGAGGTGTCTTTTTAACCGGCAAATAACTGATTATAATAACGCCTAGCCCACTGGTTCAGACACATCTGTCTGTCTGTGAGGAAGTGTGTGTGTGTGTGTGTTTGTGTATGTGTGTGTGGGTATGTCTCTGTCTGCTATCACTGTTTTTTTTCTGCATGTCTTTCCGTTTGTTTTGTGGCTTCGAGACAAAGGAAAGTACTAACAGACTAATCTATTTACTTATCTTGTCATCTATTTTATAGACGGGCCACATATTACACTATAAAAATGCATGCAAAGAAGGTTGAAATTTACATCAGGGCCACTTTTATTCAAATGTTGTTAAGAATAAAATAAGAGGTAGAAATAACAAAAGAAAATACCTAGTAAAGTAAACATGGACGCTATAAATCCTCTGAGGCTGTACAAAGCAAGATCAGGCTTTGAGAAAATATAACAACAGCATGCTGACACCCTCACAATGACAATGCTTGCTTGTTCTAGTTCTTACTATGTTCAACATCTTAGTTCAGCAAGTTAGCATATTTATTGTTGCTCAATACAGAAGAGGCTGATGGATTTTTCTTACACTTTGTCATCAATATTTGATGATAGTATTGCCGGTATAAAAGAACGTAGAGGGTCACTAATGTTGTTAACACTCAGCATGAACTTAAATCAAATGAAATGTTCGTGGCAGTCCATACAGTAAATATCGAGGTTCGGTTGAGCGTGACAGAGGAAAGGTAAGATGATTACCAAAGACATGAGGCGTCTTCCACTTTGACTACACATCAGTACAAATCTTCAGTCCAATCCATCAGGAGATTGACTGACTGAGTAACACCCTTTGCAATCAATACATAAATCTCACTAGCATGGCTTTAAAACTACATACAGCACATAAATCTTGAAATGCGCTTCATTGCATAATCCATTTGAAAAACAAACAGTTGTTCACCATGTGCCTTCTTTGTTAATATTTAAAGACATAAAAATAGTTTTGTTAGGCAACTTATAAAACACATTTAATTTTTTACCTCTAATGTTTATATTCATAATGTTGTATGATCTGTCACGCACAACCTGTGGTTTATCAGATTTTAGGTATGGGGAAGAAGATTATTGACACTGGCTTTTAGACAGAACAAAGTGTTGTTAGATTTTCTTTTGCTTAATTTATACATAAATCTTTTGTGTATGCATGTGTGTGTGTTTCAGTTGTTGGCAGTGGTGTCAGAGCTGCAGCATCAGGGCCACTCTGTACTGGTGCTGGGGAGGAAACACATGCTGCGGCCCTCCAGATCATGGGAGAGACACAACATGGACATGATCAGGCAGAAAGCACATTGCTTTTTTACGGACAATATGTAAGCAGCCGAAGATTGAAAGAAATGTACAGAAATAGCACACACTTGGAAAAACAAATGCTACTCAGTCTATTTGCAGTAAATGCTTCAGGAGAAAAATTAAAAAAAAAGAAAAAGAAATCCCATATTTTCATAATATCTTCAATTGAAAATTAAACAAAAGTGAATGTAAAATAAATCTACGTGCCTCTTAATTGTACAAGACTCGAAGAAAAATGTCACCACATGTAGGAGGCTGATTGATAGAATAAACCAAAAAATTCATGAATTCATGTTTTGCACAAAGTTCTGTGCCTCTTACTTATCTCAGCCTTTTTTGTATGTCTGTCAGCTCAGAAGATGACCCTTTCTTGCTGTATGCCACTTTGCATTCTGGGAACCACTGTAAGTTTGTGAGCAGGGACCTGATGAGGGACCACAAGGCTTGCCTGCCAGATGGAGCCACAAGACGGCTCTTCTTCAAATGGCAGAGAGGCCACCAGCTGGTTGTGGATGGATTTGTAACATTGGGCAGGAGAGTTCGATTTCAGGTGAGGAAGAGGAACTTGAGGGGAGGAGGATAGAGAGGTTGCTAATAAGACATCATTTAACTGTGTTAATGTTTGTGTCTTGTGTGTTTAGAGTATTACCAGCTATGACACCATCATTCAGTCTACAGCTGACTCGTGGCACCTTCCTTACGATGACACAGATGACAGGTGCACCTATGAAGTACCGCAGCGATGGCTCTGCCTCATCAAAAACAAATAACATAAGCAACTAAAATGTATTATGCTTTAAACAAACTGTCAGGCCGTAAATAAAATGTGTTCTACAAACAAGCAAATTGGTCTCTCCTCTTTAATTAAATGTCGATCCATCGGAAAATAAAAATGTGCTTTGCCCTTTTGTCAAAATAAAAACTAAAGAAAAAAAGATTTATCATCACAGTGCAACAGGAACAGGAGCTGGTTGTAACCATGGACACGAATTGAAGCTGCGTGGTTGACCCGGATATGAGGATTCGAACTTATACGTCACATCCGGAGTAAAGCTTTGCCATGTTTTGCATCTCATTTTAGTTTCATCTTCTAGTCAGCGTCTGTTTACCTTCCTTAATTTCAAACCGTCATGTCTCGAGGGTCAAGTGCAGGGTTTGACCGCCATATCACCATCTTCTCTCCGGAGGGAAGACTTTACCAAGTCGGTGAGTGATGGAAGAGAAGAACAAAAGTCTACATGCTCTGTCATCATTACAGGCTAACAGGCTAACATTAGCCTGCAGCTAATAGCTCTTTCATGTTCCAGTGTCATGTAGACATGAATTTACTGAAGTGAAATGTGATATTGTTGGAATAAATAATAAACAAATGCTATTAACCCCTCCAACACACAAATTGTTGAGTTGCTGTTGTGCTAGCTACTCTAGCTAGCTAAACGTAGCTCTATCCTACTTTACTATTATTGAGTTAAATGTTTAAGACGTGGAATAACAATAACTTGTCCGAAGATTATAACCTGTTAGTTGAATTGGCTGCTCTGTGGTTTACATACATCTTTACCTCTCAATATAATCACACAGAAACTTCATTTATTCTCTGTTGAACAGAATCTTTGTGTGAACGGTCAAAATAAATACACAGCATAACTTTCAAATGTGCACCTGTACCCGGAGGTTAAGCACAATTATTTAATTATAGTTTCAGTACTGGCACATTATGACAATATTAGGTCAACTAGAACTACATTTATTCTTTTTTACAACTCCCAATAGGACTGTTATTCCTTCATCAAAAATAAACCTGGCTCTGACGGATTCTTGGATCCCTTTTTAAACTCCTGTAAGACAAGGTTTTCTTTGTCTAAAGACAGAGTGTATCAGAGTATATTGTGTCATACCACCAAAAGTAATGTCAACCAGAATGGTTCAAAATTAAAGATCCTGGATACTTACACTTCCTCTGACTGTGTTTCTCCTTCTATCTTTCCACAGAGTATGCTTTCAAGGCCATCAACCAGGGAGGATTGACGTCTGTTGCGGTCAGAGGAAAGGACTGTGTTGTGATGGTCACACAAAAGAAAGTCCCAGTCAGTATACATTACAAAGTCATAGACGTTTTTGTAACTGTGTCTTCACAAGGCATGCGGTCACCTTCCACTGTTACCATTATGGTTGTTGCGTTACTGGCGTGAGGAAGTGGTGTCTACATTTCTCTGTTAAAAATCTCTTTGTTTGTCTTGTGTTTTTCCAGGACAAGCTGTTGGATGCTTTGACAGTCACACATCTGTTTAGAATTACAGAAAACATTGGCTGTGTTATGACCGGCATGACTGGTAAGCAATGTCTAGTATATCTGATGTTCTGATGCATAACTGAAAACCCAATGTTTAAGCCATTCCCAACAAATTCCCATGGCCCTTTTGTTCCCTATAATCTTGATCTTAGGTATTTTTAGTGCTTTGGCTAATGGCTAAAAAATATTCCAAAGTGAGGGACAATCATCCTGTTGTCTCATGGATGTGTTAAAATAAAGAACAATTTTGCATCAATGACAGTTGTATGATATTCTCTGATAATTGTGTGCATTCTTAAATCATTTTTAATGGAATGCTTTTTTTTAATCTGTAGCTGACAGCCGGTCTCAGGTGCAGAGAGCACGTTATGAAGCAGCTAACTGGATGTATAAGTACGGCTATGAGATACCTGTGGACATGTTGTGCAAACGCATGGCAGACATCTCCCAAGTCTACACCCAAAACGCAGAGATGAGGCCACTGGGCTGCTGTGAGTATTGTGTGTTTGTGCATGTCCAGAGATCACTCGTCATTTTAAACAGTCCCAAGATGTTAAAAAATGTTTGGAATAATTTCTATCTGCTTCCAAATGATTAAAAATATGTTTCTTGACCAGAGCTGGTAATGTATGACTTCTTAAATATCTACACAGAGTCATTGGAGCCAGATTTTGGATTTTGGCACAAAATATCCACCTTTTGCAGTTCCATCTCATTATCTTGTATCATTGCAAACTGATATTGGTTAAGCTCTTAAACAAGGTTGGAAAAGTGATGATGGATCCACAGGACAATTAAATCAAGCATTGATTCTAGTTGTTTTGAAAAGTGTGATTTAACTTTTAGAGCTCGACACAATCCAACCCAGATGTTTAAACAAAAACTCTCTTTGTTCCCTCTGCCCTCTTACCTCCTTCCAGGTATGATGGTGGTTGGGCTGGATGAAGAGATGGGTCCGCAGCTTTACAAGTGTGATCCAGCTGGTTATTACTGTGGCTTTAAGGCCACTGCAGCAGGAGTCAAACAGACTGAGGCCACCAGCTTCCTAGAGAAGAAACTCAAGAAGAAGCTTGATTTGACCTATGAGCACACTATAGAGGTAGAGGTCTTCATTTTTTTTGCATATTGTTATCATGATATTCTATTCATATTGTCCACATTGCAAAACAATCCCAGCGCTGATGGAGTTTTAGGAATGTCATAGGATTGCTTTGGCAGTTTCTGGGGGGCTCTTCATGCCTTTATTATAGAGACAGGACAAGGTCAGATAAGAGAGAGGGAGAGTGAAGAATAGAGCTGCAGCTATCGAATATTTTAGTAATCGAGTATTCTATCGAATATCCCGTCGATTAATCGAGTAATCGAATAAATCATACTTTTGCTTAATTAAGGTTTAACTCGTCTTGGGTCGTCCCTACAAACCTGCTTCTTTGCAGTTACCATGGAAACGCCTGCTTGTTACAGCCAACCACCTCTGCTCTACAGCTGCTGATGATGCTCACCATATTACTGACAGGGTCCCAAATTCACTTTCTGATTCACTGGTCAAGGCGGCAGGTAGATGAAAAATACAGGCTAAACACGTTTTAATGGCTGAAATAGCAAATAGTGTTTTGTGTAGCCGACGCATCTGTACATTTAACTGAGAAAGCATTATGTTCTGTTGAATCAATCACAGAATCAATTATTATATGTCAGATAAGGAAATTGAGAAACTTTAAATACATATTTGCTAAATTATTACTCCACAAACAAGTTCTGTGTTGATTTAGCTTTGAAGACATTAGACATTTCATATAATCAGCCTGTATATTGTTAAAAGTGTATCTCTGTCTGCTCCTGCAGCGCGCTCACAGACTACAGAGACCAGAGACGCGTCTATGACAGAGACTGTGAGAGGACGTTGCTATCGTTATGTTAGCTGAGACTACAGAGACAATAGACGTGTCTATGACAGAGACTGTGAGAGGACGTTGCTATCGTTATGTTAGCTGCAAACACGGAGAGAGTGAGCGGAGAAAAGCCGACCGTTTGACCGGATCACGTGTTCACGACTCGGTCGTATGGATCACGGATCAACTGTGTGCTGACTAAAAGTTAAAAGGGGCACGCCGCACTCGCGTGTGCGTGCGTGTGTGTCCGTGTGTGCGCGCGTGTGTGTGTGCGTGTTAGCGCTGTGTGTAAGAGAGAGGAGCAGGTAGCTGCAGCTACATTAAACGTGTTTTATACTCATACCAAAGTTTTGATGACGCAAAAAAAAAAAAAAACTTAACGAAGCCTCGAAGCAGCGAAAATTCCTCGATGAATTTTTGTAATCGAATTATTCGAGTTATTCGAGGAATCGTTTCAGCTCTAGTGAAGAATAACATGCAGGAAAGGAGCCACAGGTGTTTTAGCCACAGCTACTTTTCTTTAAGATAAAATGTTAACGTATTAGCTGTTCCCCTTAACTTTCTATAAAGATGACAATAAAGTGTAAACAGCCATAAACAAACACTGACATGCGCCTCATTGGTGTAAGCATAAAATGACATCACTCTGTTATCAATGACACACATCTCTTAGATATTCATACATTGTATATAAATGCTTAAATGCTGTTTGTAAATGGGTCTACCTTTCAGGTGTTAGTTCATGTGCCACTGTCCTGCTTTTTACCACAAACTCCCTGTATTGTCTCAAACAGACTGCTATCTCTTGCCTGTCAACTGTTCTGTCCATCGACTTCAAGCCCTCAGAGCTGGAGGTGGGAGTCATTACGAAACAGGAATCTCGATTCAAGTGAGTACCTTTCTGTTAATAATCACAGCAACAGCTGCTAACAGATGAATTATTTTACTGACCGGCCGCTGCTGTTAAAATGTTTCGAATAAAATAGAGCCTGTGTAGTATTTTGAGACACATATGACACCCTTTTGTAGAGATAAGCTCACCCATTACTGATGCAGCGCAGTGCAGATGAAAATGTAAACTGTTAACTCGTGTTTGTGTTTCAGGATTCTGTCAGAGGCTGAGATTGATGTTCATCTGGTGGCTTTATCCGAGAGAGAGTGAGGAAAGTTTGACAACAGTACTTTAAAAAAGGAACGTGAACAGAAACGCACAGAAAGGTTTTGTCTAAAAAGAAACAGAAACATAAACAAGTTGGTATCGCCTCGTTCAGAGGAGACGAGACCAAAACAAAACAGATCAACAATGATCTTTTGCCATTTTGCCAGGTGGCGCTGGCTCTTACCCCGACTCCATCCTCTCCTGTCGCAGCCAGGATCTCCCTGGTTGTCATTGTCCTAATATTGACCTCTACTTTTTGTCCTTGTCCCCAAAATGAGAAAGATGCTGGACATTCAATTCAACAATATAAAGATGCAGCTACGGTCACAGTTTCTGCTATGAAAGGAGCTGAACTACAGCACACAGTCTTTTTACCTCTTTCTCAGCCAGGACTTGGTGCAGCTTCTTGAGTCACTGTATTGAAACAGTGCTTCCACTCTTCACTCAGGGCTGCCACGTGTGTATCTCATTTCAGTCTCCTCCCTCTCCTGTATTACGTGTGCTCTGATGTAATTTGTGATAACTCAAAGAAACAGCTGTGGGAATTCTCCAATTTTCCAGTGCCGATCATCACTGTCACTACTCCTGCAGAGATCAGCTCAGGTCCACATCAATAAGGAATCTCTCTCTCTTTTTCTTTTCATCCTCTTTGTGTTTGAATCCCCCTCCCGTTATCTACATCTGCTGTACATAACTACACTTCTAATAAACAATGTTTTTATTGAACACTAACGTTATTTTTCATTTTTAAGCTTGTGCATAGTTGGATGTAGTACAAGTTACACATTAATAATTTGGGTGACCAGGAATGTCTTGAAGTGCTGATATCCTCACAGCAGTTCCATGACGGCTCAGTTATTTGGACGTGTTGCCTGTCACTGAACCCAAAGCATTGCGTGCATTCTTCTAAATTGGGATAGTCTTAGGAAGGTGAAAATACACCTGTGTATGCATTTACTACAATCTCTGAGCAATTTAAGATCATGGCAGAAAGCACTACTTTTTCTGCAAACAGAAAATAAAAGCATTTTACTTTCAGCATTTTTTATTCTGTGGCATGAAAGTGAATGCCACAATATTCAAATACTGCTATTTTTTAAAATACCCATAATTTGTATTTTGTCAGTGTGTAAACACGCTAAGCAGGTTCATGATCGGCTGTTTTTTGGGTGCAAATCTGCTTCAGTATGTAATCATGAATTTCACACTGATGTTTAATGGTCTTTATCTTGGTTTTGAGCAAAAACTCCCTTCATGTTCTGCCCTGAAGTTACTGAAACATCCTGTTATTCGGCGGAGATTCCCTTCTTTGGAGCAATGAGAGGCAGGAATGTCATGAACAGCTGAGTGTTCTGTTCCTGGGAATTTCCTGTCCTTCCATCAAAGCCCCACCCATGAAAAAAAACCAACTTCCTGATTTAGACAACTAAGCAATCCGCCTCATTCTACCCAGAAAAGAAAACCTCCCTTTGCCTCTCTTATCTCTTTCTGCCACAGACACGCACACAAAGCACTGAGGAACTGTGTAGCAAGCTCTGACTGCAGGCCGCCAGTTCCTCATTCAGCGGAGACGTGTTGCCGAGTTATTAATCCTTTCCTGCGTGACATGGATCATACAAAAATATGAGTGGCCAGACTGAACTGAAACTCAGCTGTCGTACTTCAGCTGAGGTTTTTATAGCAACACAGACGCACCAACTGCTCAGTGACTCAAATCACATGGAGTTGCAGCCCTTTTATATCGTCCGGCACTGCTGGATTCAAAACATTGTATGCTTTATGTTATAATAACACCAAGTTTTTGATGGCTCATTATTATTATATTGTTCAAAACTAGTATTACAGTTGCCATCCCGGAATTTTCCACTCATGCCATCCGTTTCCTCTTCATGTGTCAGACTCCACAAATATACTCACACACATTTTTACTGTTAAATACAAGTGTTTTTAATTTAACTGGAGTGTGCTGCACTGTTTGCCGTCGGAAATTTAGTACAACCTGCTGACCTCTACACATTCACAGCTTCCATAAAAAATACATCTTTTTATACACAGCATTTACAATATCATACAACAGAGCTCATGCAGGTACATCTGTGTGGATGGATGTGACAAATGAGACACAGAATACAAGCAATCCTTGCAGCATACAGCAAACCTATCCCATCATAACCTGTCTTATATTCCCATCCCAGCGTGTTTGCTCTCCTGCAGCCCCGGAGCAGACTTATGGGTTATTTGTCAGTGTCTTCTTGATTCTCCTTTTGTAGCTGCCTGTCCATCTGCTGTGCCAGCGCACACGCTGACGCTGTGTCGCCCACACCACCAGGCTATTGTGACGTCGTTGCAGGAAGAAGCAGACATGCTGAGCCATTTCTCATCATCACAGCCTCCTGCCTCTGTAACTTCCTCTTTCTCGCTCTCTCTCTCTCTCTCTGCTAATGTCCATTCCACTGAATGTCGTCATAACTCACCTACAAAGCAAACACCGGACAGGAAAATGGTTATAAATCAGCAATAAAAACTCTTTGTTACAGCAAAATTTTGCATTGTCAACACCCACCTCGTCATCCGACGATTCGTCCTCCTCTGCCTCGCTGTCGTCTGATTCACTGTCGGGCAGCTCCCTCAGGTCAGGCTTTGTTAGCGAGAACAGCTCTTTCCTGATGTCGTCATTGTCCCGACCGTAGGTTAGGTGGTAAGGAGTGTGACCTCCGGACGTGAGGAGGTTTGGGTCTGCTCCTTTCTTCAACAGTAGTTTCACCAGCAGGAGATTCTGCTGGTCCACGGCCAGGTGGAGAGCACCACGACCGTTACGCTGCTCCTGTAAGACGAGGAGGGAACACAAGATTCCATCAACACCAAGTGTCAGACGTGCCCTGCTCCTCAAAATGTCTAAACATGACTGTTCTCCGCTTTTAATATCATGTTCAGAAATGTGAACACATTTGTGGTTTACCTTTGCATTAATGTCAGCTCCTAGATCCACCATATTCTCCACCAGAGAGAGGAAGCCCTGAACTGAAGCCAGGTGGAGGCAGTTCTGACCTGCAAAAACAAATAAGAGAAGGCGTCAGACCAGCATATACGTTTACACTGTTAGATTCAAAACCGAGTCAGTCAGAGTGAAAATGTACAAAGAATAAGGAAAATCCAAATAGCATTTAACTATATACATCATTCTGCCATGTTAATGCAGATGTCCAAAAAACCCACAGACTTTGATTTACATTAGAGATCTAAGAAAAGTCGAGCATGCAATCACATGAGGCTGAACAATATTCATGATTAAGTTTAAATTTAAAGCCATTCAATGTTCTATTTGGAGCCAAAACATCTGACACTGTGTGCTTGTAATAGATGTTTTTAGGTACAGATTTGAATACCGTGGTAATCCCCTTC
Organism: Symphodus melops; assembly: GCF_947650265.1. Classification (NCBI taxonomy): domain Eukaryota; kingdom Metazoa; phylum Chordata; class Actinopteri; order Labriformes; family Labridae; genus Symphodus; species Symphodus melops. Next base: position 5,222,024 of record NC_136709.1, read on the forward strand.
CTCCCTGCAATATTTCCATTCTCCACATTAGTGCTCAGAAATAAAGGGCAGTAAAAATGACTAGTCCCACCATTCCTCCATAAGAAATACCAGAAGCAAATTAGTGCGTTATCTTTTTCCATGCACTAAGGCTGAGAAAGTGCCATCACTGCTCAAGAATAAAATATTTGTGGGGTAAATAATTATAATAAAGTCCACCACTGCCCTAACATGCACTCGAGGAGTTTTATTAATGACAAGATAAGTGCGTTCTAAGAATAATCAGTGTTCAAAGTGTGACAAGAACAGGGAAGAAAAGGAGAGTCAAAACTACATCAGAAATCTCACCGTGGTAGTTGCAGGCAGCCATCACCTTGTGTAGATGCTCTGTCTGACAGTTTTGTGTGATGACGCTGAAGCAAAGCAAGTTACCATGGCGACAGGCAATGTGAAGAGGCGTGTCCCCGCTGTCGTCCACCAGCGTGGGGTCACAGCCGGATACCAGGAGGCGCTGACACACGTCTGCCTGGTTCGTTATTACAGCTAAATGCAGAGGAGTCTACAGAAGGATAAATAGATCAAATAACAAGTGAGTTATTGAGTCACTTGGCATAGTTATTGTTAAAGTGATTATAGCCTTAGTTCATTGTACAATCACAACAGAGTGATGTGGAGAAGACAGAGGCAGAGCAGCTGGACAGACAACACTTTTTTTTTTAGAGATAGCTCTAATGTACCTGTCTCTGGTCATTTTGTGTGTTGAGGAAGTCTGAGTTTCTGGACAGGTCTATCATCTTACTGATGTAGTCCTTGGCCTCGTGGATGATGGCCAGGTGAAGCAGCCTAAAGACAAATTACAACAAGGGACTTGTTACAGTACATGTAAACAATAAAATCAACAGACAAAAAAACCCTGATACATTTCTCCAAGGAAACAAGGGGTACATAGTGAAAGGAAACTTTGAGAACAGGTCAAATCACGTGATTGGTGTTTTTTTTTTTACTTTGAAAAATCGTTAAAGTTTGTCATTTCACTGGTGATTATTGTTATGCACTTTGACAGACAGAATAAATACATAGATGCATTTAATTAAAGACCATTAGGTTTACTCAGAGTAGCTAGTTAGTGCCTTCAATTGTAAACTACTGTAATTGATCATCAGTTTCATTAGTGTGAATGAGACAGGTCCAGGCCTGAGCTCTGAAGTGACGTTGTTCAACTTTGACCCAACAGCGCATCATTTCTGTCACGTGAGAAAAACAGTAACAACATTGTAAAGAGTCCGCACTATATTTCACGGCGGATGGATTTTATTAAAACAACGAGTTGTTTTCAGTGTTAGTTCCCTATGTGTTTTTTTAATAGAAATAAGCCGCAGACACATTTTTGAGGACAGTTTCACCCTCAAACTTCCACAGTCTACATTTTATGTAATTTAAGGCATCTTTTTTTTTCTACTTCCCCCCTACTTCTTGCTTCACGGGAGCGCGCTTCGGTCGGATTTCTTGGCGTCGCGCCCGGGACTTTCCCAGTCTGACCCGCGGCCATAGTAAATCACCCCCTGATAATAGCCTTTTGTTTACCTCTAAAACCACCGTGTCCCACGACAGATAGACTCTTTAACAAACGTAACACTTATTCTATGTGTTGCTTACATTGCATCAGTGTACTTTTATAAGCAGTAATGCTTGACAGTGAACTCCCATTGCAGATTTGAGTCAGGCCTCGGCCTGTGCATTGTAATGACAAGCTGGAGGAAGACATTCCCAACAGGAAGGGGATCAAATTACCTCAAAGACTTGAACTGGGCCTACTCGAGCGATACCACCAGCCTCGCTATACCCCCAAACGCTTTAGTCTTCCCATTGTAAACACTGTAAATATAGTCACTTTGCTAACTTACGTGTCTCCGTCCTCTGTGATCTGTGTTTTCCATTCGTGCACCTCTCCGGTTGTAACGGGAGGCTGTTGGTTCTTCGGCGGATCACAGTCCACCTGGAGCCGACGGATCTCGGCCGCCACAGCCTGGTACTCCTCTTCTTTCAGCGAGTCCAAACCGCTGTCGAGCCGCTCCTCTATCGACTGAACCGGCTTCCCTTCTTTAGATTCTCGGCTATAATCCATTTGGTTTAACATACTGGTCCTGTGGAGGTCCATGGTTGTTTGTTGTTCAGGACTAGGTGATTTAGCAGTCTGCTGCCCAGCGGAGTTGTGCAGCAGTCTGTAAAGCGCTGTATGTGGCTGCAGAGGGGAGGAGCAAACAGCTAGGTGGGGGATTTCCAAAAACTGTGACTTAGAATAACAGCATACAGAAGGCTGGCTCCAAGAGGGGATTTCTATTGAGACATATATAAATACACTCCTCAGTCTGTCACACAGAGAGCAACGTCGTTTTGCAGGCTACATTTTCTGCACATTTGTGCATCATTTCAGTCTTTACAAAGCTCTAAGAATATTTAAGTTACACATTTCCACAACCACGGTCATTAAATATACTGTATGTACTTGCAGCTGCATGGGGACAAGACCTATAAAGCCCCAATCTCAATGAAACACACGCAAGTCCACCTGGTCAAGAATAAAATGAAGAAGTCAACTTTAAAGTCACTAAAGTGATTTTAAAAACTCTAATGCTTATTTTGCTAAAGGGTCTGAAGTCCAGGAAATCAAAGTCACAAAAAGCACAAGCCTCTACAATGTTGTTTTTGCACATTTTTTGTTTTGACATGAGTAAGGATTGGCTGTACATAAAGTGCACATTTCAAATCAAATCAAACTTTATTTATAAAGCGCTTTTCATACTTTTAAAAGTAGCACAAAGTGCTTTACATGTTAACATCACATTAAAATCACATTAAAATCATTCCCACCCTCCCCCCATCCCCCACGCATACAGACAGTATCACACTCACAGTCATACTCACAGTCACCCCACGCTCCAACACACACGCGCAGACCTAAACCCATACACACACATGCACACACACCAGCATCAATGATATGGACAGAAGGCTGAGTACGGATGAACCAGGTAAGTAAACGCCAAAGAGGAGCCGTCTGCATCGAGAGCGGCAGATCGGCCGCGGCCATCAGGGGCACCATCACAGGGTGCCCAGGGGAGGCGGGGCCGGGACCCTTGACCTCCACCCAGACACCGCAGGACGGCGCCCAGGCAGCCACAGCCCTCCACCGCTCCCGACACAGAGGGCTCCCTCGGAGGAAACACTGGCAAGAGACGTAAAATACATAAAACTTTTAAAATGAGGCCAAACAATAAACTGAATAAAGCTAAAACCAATAGAATGATGGTAAGATATAAGTAAACATAAAATGCTAAAATCATAACAGATAAAATGAATAAATATTATTTAAAAGCTAGACTAAAAAGGTGGGTCTTGAGCCTGCTCTTAAAAATATGAGCGTTCTCTGCGGCCCTGAGGTCATATTTGATAGCAAACCCCCGCTGAATCACTTTAAAGAGAGAAAAAGCTGCTCAGCTGACCTGCTGCATTGAGGTGTGATGGGAGGATCCTGCAGTAACATGAGTTTCCTCCAAATCTACAAGTGTTATTTGCAATGTCATTTCAAAGAGGGAATCTTATGATGACTACAAGAGGACACAAACAGGTCTCGGAGTTTTTCTGACACCATCAGAAGTTTATTGGTTTTTGGAACTTTTGCTTGAAATATATTGAAAGATTTTGTCAAGTGAACCCTAACAGTACAACTTAAAAAAAAGAAGAAGAAGCTTTACAGTAAAGCTTTTACTGAGGAAAAAAAATGCTGTAATGCAAAATAAGTGTGTATATACTGCAGAACGTTGTCCCTTAAAACACTCTAACTTGAGCTTAACTACTGCAGACTTATTTCTCTCTGGAAAAAGTACAAAGCTGTTGGTTTAAAACATCCCGAAATTGTGTAGGCTCTGCCTTTGCTTTGTTTTTTAATCCTTCTCTAAGAGATATTCAGATGATTTAACAAAGCACTGAACATTTCTTCAAACTGTCATGTCAAAAAAATGCTCCCCAGAAACAACGTGCCAAATAAACATAATCCTTCTATGTTGTGAGGGTTGACAATGTATTACAGGTGATTACTGTAATCATTGTTATAAGGATCATGACTCAAGTCAATATGATTGTTTTTTTATTTAAAATAATGTGATAATATTATGACCCCCTGCAGTTTTCCATCGTACCCAGATAGGAGTACAACCACCCCCCTTATTAGAAACAGCTCACGTTCATGTTTGTTTACAAAATGTTGTTGTGATATTAAGCTGATGTAAGATAATATAAATAAATAAATTTATGGAAATTCAGTAAATAAAATGGACTTGAACATTATTCTGGTGCATTTTGGATAAGTTTCTTGCAAGCACAGAGGTCAGAGGTTAGAGGTATTTATTAACTGTTCTCAACATTGTGCCAACTATTTCTAAACATAGTGAATGATGTTACTGAGAAGAGGATTATACTGATTCTATGACAGTGCCTCTTATAACTCCAGTATCAAATCTCTCATTCACTTCCTTTGCAGATAAAATGGAGGAACTCCAAGTTCTCGATTAGGCCGCAAGACTTTGAGAGGCTGTGACCTGCCCCTTTAAAAACAAACATCAAGTTGAACGTGATGTTCCTGAGGCCTCGGGGAAACTCCAAGGCTTGTTTTGCGTGCCATTGTTCAGACTGTGTGACCAGTTTGACTGGGAAGCTCAGCCTGTGCTCTCTGCAGATGTATTACTGTCATGTAAGCTGCTGTGGAAAAAACTTTTCAGGATTCTGCTCAGTAAATGCACGCACACACACACACACACACACACACACACAAAATCACACGTATTTGCATAGAAGAAAAGAGCAGCAAAACAGAATCCATGCAAGCTATCGTGCACACTGATATTTACCAAGTTATAATAAGTATATCCAACAACTGTGACAATCAGTTTTAACATATTATACCTCCGTTTTGCAGTTTCAGAAACAATAACTGACTGTGAAAAGGACAACCAAACACTGAAGCCACATTCACACACAGCTCATTTGAAAAACACATTATGTATCCAGCCTGCGGATCACAATCAGCTCTGAGGCAGAGTGAAAACAGGACCTCTGTTTGAACCAGAATAAAGCAGCTGAATGGAGGAAAGGAATGCACACAGCAGGCTGGGAGACTCCCAGACAAAAAGGAAACAACGCAGTTACACATGTGACATGAGCTTTATGTATTAAATAGTGGGGACATTCAAGTTTGTGTAAATAAAAACGTCCTCTTTATTCCTACATTTGAATTTGAATAATTCAATATTTCATTTGATTCTCCACGTTATGGTCCTTATAAGTAATAAAAATGATCTGTAGTGCAGTGTTTGTAAAGATGAACAAATAAATCATAGATTAACAATTTGACTGGATGAGCTGTCAAATTGACAACTTTTTAAGTTTTAAGTTATGCTGATATGGAAGTCACGAGAAGTGAATTGTTTTTTCTGGGGTGGCTCAAGCTGGTTTTTTGGGGGTTTTCAAACGGTGACCTGAGTCATCAAGACTTGATTACCCAATAATAACTGAGGGAAGGAAGCTCACGTGGTGTTATAGAGTCTCTAATACGTTCAGTGTTTATGATGGTTCTTTATGATACCTCATTATTGTGGCTTTGGGGAATGAGCTTTGACCTGGACGTCTTAGTTGCACACATTACAATTATTGTTTAAACCAATTTTTGACTGACAGACTGATTTGATCATTTGATATATTTATTTTAATATCTTACATGAAGCATTACAGCTGATTAGTAATTATGGTAATATACGCATGGGCTTTTTGTGTGTGTAATGTTAGTGACTTGTATCTTTTTAATAAGTATATTTCTCTTTTTTTGTCTTCACTTTTACAGGAATAAGTTACAAAATAGGACACAGCAGTGCTCACAGTCCATCTGCAGCCCAGAGTGAGGTGTGGCCTGCCTCTGCTCAACTGTTTGTTCAGCAGTTATATGGAGTACATATATTGTCAATAAAGAGGAAATGCCCCAACATTAATCTATCATGAGCACAAAGCAACAACTAGCTATGTTACAGTGGTAATTAAAAACTTCCTTTAAGAGGTAGAAACCTCGAGCAAACCAGATTCATGATGAACAGCCATGCTGCTGAAACTGTGTTGGGCTAAGAGGGACAGAGGGAGAGAAAATAAACAAATAGAGCACCACCATCTACAACAACAATGAATAAAGCTAGCTAGCTACAAGGTCAAAAATAGTGGTAAAAATGGTGGTATGTATATCTGTGCATGTGTGCACACCAGCTTGTACAGTATCTTAGCTCTTTGCATGTTTCTGTGGGAAACCCTGAGCTTTCTGAACATGAGACGACATGTACAGCATGGACTGACTCATCATGACTCATCAAGGACTGTAGTAGAATATAGAAAGGTAAAGGGTCAAAGTGAGTGATGAGTCATCAGATCACATTTTGAATGCGTGACTGTTTGAAGAACGAAAGCATGACTGACAGAAACTCCCCAACAAGTCTTCACATAGGAGGGTTTTTTTTAATAAACTGTTTTTCACCTGTTTCTTCACCTGTTTCCCCTTTAATTCATTTCCTGCTTCCTGTCACGCTCTTCTGAATGACTGATATCTCGTCTCTCAGGATTACTGCTGCATTCACTGGAGGATTAAACACGTGCAGTAAACTTCCTTAGCACACATCCCTGTTACTAATGAAATACATTACAATAATCCTTTCTGATTGAAAGCAAAAAATAAATCATAATTCTACCCTCACAAAGCCAGACCTTTTTTCTTGTAATGTCTGACAAATTTGTTTGAGGAAAAATGGGAACCAAATTGACAGTAAATCAAGATTATTTCATGGACATTGTCCCATACTTACCGAGTGTTTTGACATGACAGGATTAATTAATGTACTCTAAAGAATCTGAACAAGTATACCACTCCATGCTGTGGCATTAGGACATTTAAATAAATATTATATTTGGAGAAGAATTAAGTACATATTGAAAATAAAGCCAAAGTCAAAATGTCAATACTGAAATTAAGGGAAGATAAGGCAAGATCAAAATGTCATAAAGAAACTTTTGCATCTCATGAAAGAGACATTTTATTTTTACTGTAAGTGGATACTTCTCTTAGTCTTACTTTTATAATGCTTTTAATGTCCACTTTCTCCAGAATTAGTAATTAAGCATACAAGTAAGCATAATTTAATTCCCGTTTTGCTTCAACTGATTTTTTTCATACCCCTCAACTTCACAGAGAATGTTGCTAATGAAGAGATTTGCAAATTGTGATGGTCCTTCACAAATTCCCTGTTTTTAATGTTGATCCTGGCAACAGATCACTCAGTGGAGTGTCAGTGTGTCAGACACTCTGACACTGAGCAAAGACTGTCAGGGAGAATTGAAAACCAGCAGTTGCAACATGAGCCGGTGAAGGAACAATTTGAACGTGAAGGCACATTGAGTGTTCTGGACAACTTTACCACTAGATGGCGACAGAAGACCATTCCAGAGAGATGGACGTGGAACAATTGAAAATATATGCGAAGAAAATATCTTAAGGCCTTCTAACTATTTCAAGTATAACTTGACACACGTCCAGAAGTGAAACAGACACAATTCCTTAAGTTAGAATAAATGTTGATTTTGGTATTTAATTTGTCATCACATCTTATGGATTTCATCCATAAAATATTAAAAACTTGCTCTCTGTAGCAGAAAGATTTAGATGGGGAAGTAAGTCTTTTGTACTGTTCACTTTTGTACTGGAAAAAAAAGGAAGTTAAAAGTTATATACATATGCTGTGTGTGTGTGTCTGTGTGTCTGTGTGTGTGTGTGTGTGTGTGTGTGTGTGTGTGTGTGTGTGTGTGTGTGTGTGTGTGTGTGTGTGTGTGTGTGCGCATGTGTGTGTATATATATATATATATATATACAACATTGTAATGTCAAACTGCTAATGGTAAAACTACTGTATATGAGGACAGAAAAAAGTATTGTCCTATTATTTCTACACAGACAGACAGACAGACAGTGTGGTATAATACTGCAGTATTAAAGGCGTGTGACTGAGGAGCAAAGATCAATAGAGTCATTTTCAGCAGTCTAGAGGATTATCCACCTCACTGCCCACTGATGCCATGCAAACTAAAGACAGACAGACAGACAGACAGACAGACAGACAGACAGACAGACAGACAGACAGACAGACAGACACACACACACACACACACACACAAACACACTACATGTCCTCCAGCAAACAGCATCCTTAGACTGTCTGTGGATCCATATTTTTTAGAGGACATCGACTGAGAACATTCACTCTTTAAACCACTAAAAGCTTCCTATTCTGTCCTGGTCTGTTTCTTTCCCCCTTTTATATGACATTTTATTGTTTAAACAAAGCAATGTGTCCAAGCCTCCATTTTTAATGGTGACTTATAAAATACTCATTAAAATGTTTAAAAATTTGTTTAGCATGTTTTTATTATATTATTCAAATCAAAATTCACATGTTCAAATCATCGTGACTCATTTTTAAGTTACTTCTATTTTACTGCAATGTGGTAAATAGAGTGATTTTTTTTTAATTTAAAATGACTTTAAAAAAATAATCCGCTTTAGATGACTGAAATGCACAGTGAATGAGGATTTTAAAGCAGTACACAGAAAACAGTGTATAGACAGTCAAGGCATTTTTTTGTTTGCAAAATTTCCCTCATCATGTGTCTTTGATTTGTAGTGAGTTTGCCTGAGTACTACAATTTAAAAAGACATGTACACATCCATAAGATAAGTCATAAATGTCAATGACAAAAAATGCCAAACTAACAATTTCAGAAGTTAATTCAAATGTAAGCAGCATAAAATAAAAGAAGATAAGGGGGAAATCTAAATTGGACTATTTTTTGTCATCGGTTTCTTTTGACAGACTTGGGCTTTATAACTCTAAAATATGGATTAAGTAATTTTCGTGCCTTAACTGAGGCCTTAGCCACTCACATTTACTGTTTCAGCCATGTCATTAAGGCTGAACCCAGGTCAAGATTTCCTCTTTGTCGGAGACGTTAGCAGCTGACAATTACAGTGAAAAACAAGCAAGAAAAGATCCTCGAAGCTTGGTGCTTAATTAGATTTTAGTGTTGGACCCTCCACCACCCCTGTCATTTCTATTCCCATTTCTATTCCCCAGGCGACCCTCATAAAGCCAATACCCCGACCCTCGAGCTCGTTCTCACGCTCATCCGCCTTGATTGATTTCCAGGGAGCGACGCCGGCTGGCCTCAGCTCACTGGCCGAGCTATAGAGCGCCTGGCCCCGCGCGGAGGGGCAGGGAAGCCCGGGGGGAGAGGATAGATGGATGGGTGGACGAATCTCCATGCGATCTCTTATCAGCCAGAGCAGCTTCTAGTGGGGGTACAGTGTGAATAAGTCCCCCCGCATCAAACACAGGACAGACACACACACACACACACACACACACACACACACACACACACACACACACACACACACACACACACACACACACACACACGTCCATGCAAGTTTCCCACCAACACCAACAAAGAAACAGATCTTCAGACACTTCAGGGACAATCGTTCATTAGTACTCTAATAAAGATATGATCTGTATGTGTCCCATAGGAGCAATTTCTAATTACACTGTTACAAACACTCATCTGTTCACGTTTTCTTCATGATAACATCGACCTTTACATGTTCACCGCTGACATTAACGACATAAGCTTTGAAGACAAGAGAGCAAAAACATCTGTGGCAAGATGGAAGTCCGAGCAATAGCTAGAATAGAATTTTTTTTATTCAAAAACAGTTACCTATTGTATTTTGAACGTTAATAAATACTACCAATAGGATACTATAGGCTAGTAATAATAAGAGGTGTATGTTTTATTGTAATTCAGAGGTTTTACTGGCCTACTAAATGAGATCAAGGAACACACACTTATCCTCACGAAGTATCTGGAAGTAAAAAAAGCCCCAAACAGTTCTGATAATGAGAAGCATATCATTTGAAAAATTGAAAAGAATTGCATTTATTTGTACAGAGACGTGAAAAACCTGAAAACCTGCCCACAAAGATGAAATGAATAGTCACAACCAGAAAAACTGAATTATACATTTACGCATCCAACTTTGTTCTTATAGGCAAAAGTCGCAAACTCCTTCCATTAAAATAAACCTCCAAAGAATTAACTTTATAAGCTACCTTGTACATTCATCGCAATAACTTTATAACCCTCTGTCATAAATTTGTCCTTGTGCAACAGTTAGTCTACAGACGCCCACGAAGACGTTAGATAATAAATAACAATAAAAACAAACATGTAGCTTCTACAGTGCATGTATACAATCAGAGGCTGGTGCATTCACGAGAAATACAAATGTGCCTACCACAGATGGGTTACTGCTGTTGCTGATTTTTCCTCGTGCTCTCATCTCACCTGCGCGTCCCCCTCCCCTCTCTCTCTCTCTCTCTCTCTCTCTCTCTCTCTCTCTCTCTCTCTCCCTCTGTCACTTCAAAGCTCTACTTGAAAGTGGGCTCGAGACAACAGTAGTTGTTCTTTCCGCTTGGTCGTGCGACGCGCATCATCGTTATCATCACCATGCCGCGGGGATTTTTGGTGAAGAGAAACCGGAGATGTTCCGCGTCATACCGGACAAGAAACACCATCAATAACACACCTGCGAAATACAACCGGGACAGCGATAACTCTGAAGTGACAAAACCGGAGCCAGTGGAGGAGAAAGATTTGTTGACAGATTTTCTGTTTGAACGGCCAGATGGAGTGCTCCCAGTGACCCGCGAGGACTCCTCCGGTGTCCGAGAGTCTTGGAGTCCGCACGTCGAGTCCGCGCTGGAGGCGGAGGCGGACCGGCGCGCGCAGTTACCAGAGACAGAGGAGCAGGTGAGCGAGGTCGACGTTTTCACTCCGGACGGTGATTTCTCCTGTTTTTTCCCACCTCCTCCTGCACGCGACTTGACATTCACCGAGACATGCAGCCCAGTTAAACCTGTCGGCACGAGACTGATGGAACAGCGCGAGGAAGGAGAGAAACAGCCCTTGTTCCCCGGCAGACATCTGACATTATCCCCAGTGTCAGAGTTACCAGAGTTGCCGTTCCTTGTGAGCTCAACGCCGACCTCGGTGTCCGCTTCAATCGAGAGGATGCTTGCAAGCAGCAGCCGCCACGCGCCCTCCTACGGTCATAGTGATAAGTATGACCCCAGTATAGGGCACGTGCACCTCTTCCCTCCACTGACACTGATGAACTCGGAGCACCATCATGCAGCAAGAAAACGCTCGTTCCTTGAACCCAATCAACGCTTGAACAGCAACAGACACAACAAACAGTCCGGTAGCATCCCGTCGAAGAAACCCAAAGTTAACCGGAAACTTAACTTCGAAGATGAGGTGACGACCTCTCCGGTTTTGGGTCTGCGGATCAAGAAGGAGAGTCCCGAGTTGAGGAAACAGCGCGAGAAGTCTTCAGCTCAGCTCGGGAACCAGCCGCTGGGAGAGTTCATCTGCCAACTCTGTAAAGAGCAGTACCCGGATCCTTTCTCCCTCGCGCAGCACAAGTGCTCCCGCATAGTGCGCGTGGAATACAGGTGTCCCGAGTGCGACAAAGTTTTCAGCTGTCCCGCCAACTTGGCCTCCCACCGCCGCTGGCACAAACCTCGTCCGGTAAACAATCACGGAGAGACTCCGACAAGCAAAAGTCAGCCCTTGAAAGAGGCACGGGGACTGATTCCGCACGACAGGCAACCGCTGTCACCGGTAGAGATGGAAGGCAAAGAGAACGAGCTGCTGCGCATGAATACTAATCAGCACCACGGCACGCCGGACAGCTCCCGCATCAGGCGCGAGCAGTCCCTGCTTCCCCTCGGTCGGTCTCGGGACAGCCCTGAAACCGACAGTGTATTGCCTCCTCAATATGATCACTCCCTTCATTACCGGAACCCGGTGGAAAACTGTCTGGACCTTCAGCAACAGATGAGAGCAGCAGACAGTCCCCCCTCGAGCCTCCTTCTAATAAACGGAAATCCAGACGAGCGCGCAGACCTTCCCCATCAGCAGCCACAGTCTCTCCCTCATCCTCCTTTAACGTTTGTTCAGTCGTTACCGGAGGAGGAAGTGTACGATTGCCAATACTGCGGCAAGAAATTCCGCCGACAAGCTTACCTGAAGAAACACCTGGCTGCGCACGAGATGACAGCGCGTGCGTCGCCACCTCCATCATCCTACCGCCAAGCGCGGGAAACCAGCGGTGGACAAAACCAGGTTTTCCTGTGTCACCTGTGCGGTGCGCGCTTCCCCTCGGTTGAAATCAGGGACAAGCACCGTTTATGGCACGCAATGAGGGACGAGCTACTGGCGGGAGCTTTGGGAGGAGGACTCAGACCAGACGTTTTCCACGCACAAGGAGAAGAGACCGCCACGAGGGACTGCGAGCAGCAGCAGATCTTCACGTGCAAGCACTGTCCATCCACATTCTTCAGCTCACCTGGGCTCGCGAGACACACCAACAAATCTCATCCTACGGAGAACCGGCAGGTGATGCTTCTGCAGATGACCGTACGTCCTTAAAAATGACAAGTTATTAATTATTCAGTATTATTTTAAAGACTATTCGTTTTTCTTAAATGGGTGAATATTTGATCATTGCTTTTAATATAAATTCGGGCTTAAACCTGTTCGTTCAGTTTGTCTAAACGTACTAACGGTATTCTGTGTTAAATCATAATTCCATAAAGATGGATTCCCTGCCTTTAGTCACAGGTCAGTACCCATATTGACTGCTGTCTGTAAGGGGGCATTGATAGCCTACATGGAATATGCACAGAAGAATCGTAAAAGAATGTAACTTCATCTTTGTGTTTCTAAAAGTGTTACCAGCACATACTGTAGTACCAGTTTAAGCTGAGCTGTCCATGGTGCTGAAGCAAAATCAACGTCCCACTAGTCCATTGTTCACCATCGGACGTTTGTGTTTTTCTTCAAGTTGTTCAAACAATCATAACAGGCCTGATTATATTCTCAATTCTTCAGTAATGAGTGAAACTCGTTTTTTCTTTTCAGTAAAGGGTACATGGTCATTGATCGGATAGGCTAACAAAGTGAAAAGTTTCACAGTCAATATGTACTGTAACTGGACTATTAGACGGTAAGATATCTTTCAACTTGAAACAATAGAATAACAATTGTTGATTAAACCCCTATTCAAAGTATTTGTTGTTAAAATACATTAATTCAACTTTATTTTGGATGTTTCATATTATTTCTAAAATCAGTAAACAAACCTTAAGACGTTTTTTGTGTTTCTGTGTCTGTATTTGGACAGAGGAGGCCATCTTATTTCATTTTTTAAATATGCCTAGCAATCTTGAGTTCACATTAAAAGGAGTTTGTTTAAAAGAGAAATGTGAAATCACTGTTAGAATGGATATTCTAATACTCAAGTAACGAATGACAATGTCTTTAATTCAAAATGTCTGAGGCAACAAAAACAATATTCCAGAGGCAGGAGGAACATCAAGTGCGTGACATTACTTGTTGGCATAATGTGTATTAACCTGAAATGATATATAGATAAAAGTGACCTTCCTTACCCTGAGAACTGGAGTCATAATCAATGTCCAAGAAAATGTAATGTACAATAAGAAAAAAAGACCATAATATGCCTTTAAAAGAACATTTGCAAGTAAACCCCGTCATCTATAAAATATTTTCATATAAAAAAATGGAAACTTTAATGTGAGTAATGTCTTTTGTCTTATTGATAATTAACTAATGTTGAAATAATTACTAAATGCCTTCATGCTTACAATGTAACTGTGGTTCTGTAAAGCCTGTACAGTACTATTTTGATATGTTTGAAGTTAAATGTGAATTTGAAGCAAAATTGTCAATAAATGTTAATACAGTATGACCTGTCCTGTTGACCTTTTAATGTGCCTCCCCTCCCTCCACACACTCAAACCCACTCACACTCCCAGACGCACAACATATGAACTGATCTGAGTGTCAGTGGTAGGAATAATTTATTGTCAAATTCCATCATCGCACATTTACACTCTGTTTCCAAAAAGAGTCGTCAAATGTTTACACACTACAGGTCAGACATTGAGATAGTTTGAGGAGTGTGTGTGTGTGTGTGTGTTTTGTGATACAGCTGTTATTAAACAGATGCAAATAGTACTGAACAGGTGTCATGCAGTATGTACAGTCAGTAGTTACAAATGTCAGCTTTGTCCCACACAAACATCTGGACAACAGCTGAACCCGTATCCATCACGGCTGCGTGTTCAGAGCATCCGTCCACACAGGCACAGAAGTTCCTAATGTTTTCATATGAAGGGCATTTTCTGTGCTTGATATGCCTGCAGAAGACAATGATTCCGATCACAAAGGCTGAAAAATTATTCTACTACACAATCCTCCGGACAGAGCTTGGAGTGTAGCGGATATGACATTCATATATTTTTGAAATGCTTTGGGCATTTCAGTGTCTTTGTTCCTTGTGGCTTCTTCAGTATGGGGTTTAAAAGACAAATTAACGAGGGAAGACATTTGAGCTCAGTCCAGACATGAGGTTTCGAAATTTCAAGCACTGAAATTGCTTGAAACCTGAATCTGTAAAACAAATTCTTAAGTACACTTTTTATCTTTTCTATCGGATCTAAAATCAGAATCATGACTCCTGTTACCATGTTGGTTTGCTGTTATTATAATCCTAAAGAATAACTGCGAGGTGTAGCTACTGGCACAGAGATCCAACACAAACTGCGACAGCGTGTGACTTATAGGCGAGCATGTCAGAATCTGTGCACTGGGTCTACTCAACCAACTGCCTCAAATAATCCACTCTCCTTCAACCTCCTCAATAGTAATTGTAACAGCAACAATTTAAACAGGCAACCTTTAAATCTTCAATGACTTCAAATATTCCCACACAGTGACACGACGTAACTTTTACGTCAAACTATAACGGCAGAGTTAACCATAAATTTTAACCCAGAGAGGGGTCAGAGTAATAAAAAAAAAAAAAGTTGTACAATCCCTTTCCTCTCTCAGGAGCTATGGCTGAAAAACAAACAAACATCAGTAACAGAAGAGATAGTTGTGACTACACAAAGTGAAAACAACTAAGCTTGATTTAAAAAAAAAAATTAAAAAAAAAAGATTTAAAAGAAAATAATGGAGTTGTAAGAAAAAACAGCCGTCACTCCTAATAAACCCTGACAGAACTAACAGTAAAGAAAAACCTCCTTGCCAGTTTTATTTGAGTTGAGTTGAACTGACAGAGCTGAAATGACGGTGTTAAATACACAAGACATCTATAGTAGTGTTACATTTTCTGGATCACATGCTGATCCCCTCCGTCCAGAACTGGAAGTGGGGACGAGTCGAAATACACGAAAAGTGGGGAAAAAAAGAAAAAAACAAAACCTTTCATCTCTAAGAGATATAATGAAATCTGTCCATTCTCCTGTATTTGGCGTTGGTTCTAGTTTACTCCTACACCCATCCATCCTCCTCTTAACATGCCAATATGTTTAAACGCAGAATGTGAAATCTAAACATCTTTCTTCTTGAACTGCCTAATATGGCCACGGTGCTAAGGTTATTTAAGGTTATTTATATACAAACACCTGAAGGGGGGGTTTGATCTGCAATGAAATAAAGTTTGAATTCCAAGAAAAAAAAAGTGCAAACTGTTTGTGAAAAGAAAAACAAAAAAAGCATAAAATCTTTTAGTGTCAACATATTTGAAGCAGATATGCTGTCTGAGGTTAAACCACAGTTTGGCTTCGGCAGCTATTCTCATATAACAGTATTTACACGACAAGCCTTTTCACACTGTACACATTCATAAAGATTATCATATAACTACTATATATATATATTTGTACTCATACATATATAGATAAACAGAAAACATATAGTCCAAATAACAAACAAAAGAAAGAAAGCTGTGGTTCCATTGTATCAGATGTTAAGAGTGACACTGAACTTAAAAATACAGCAATGTTCTTATCTGGGTTGAAACATGTTTTAACAGCTACATCTTCAAAAAATGAACAAAAAAAAAAGACTCACTAACATCAGTGCTTGAGAACATTTTACAGCATGAGCAAAAAAACCCCTAAACTATATATATGAAGTGCTTCCACTTTGGTCAATTTATCCTGTTGACTTTCTGGAAAACAAAATTGTCCCTTTATCGAGACTCTAACACCATTCCTCTCAAAAGGGTCAAATTTCAGTCCCACTAACTCCAGAAATGGATTTTCTTCTGGAAAATTTTGGGGCTTCAGAGTGTTTCTGCATTAAAAAAAAAGTTTTTTTTCATCGTTAGCAAAATGAAATTTTCTATTTACATTTAATGAGGACTGAAAAGAAGTGGACATGCTGTCCTTTTCTTGATCAGCCCTAATCCTGCTCTGACAACAAAAATAGACTTTTTTTTTTTTAAATCTTTCTCTGTGCAACACTCTTGATTTCATTCTTTATGTATCAAAACTCATGTTTCTGTACACACATGCAGCAACTATAGAGTACAAATATACAGATTCTCCATCGCGGCGTTCCACGAAACACAGACTGAAGCCGTTTTGTTTCTCTTTTGATCTCCAGCACAATTGAGTTTTTGCAGTCCTTGTTACACGAACGTTTACATTTTGAGCAGTTTTCTATCATGGCACTGATTAATATGAACTAATACTGCGCTGCTTAGGCTGCACTGGTTTAAATGTTTGTGTTGAAACAAACATCAGCATGCTGTAGCACCTTACTGGCTTCTGTGTTTTTAGACAGCAAAGCTTAGGATAGAATCAGAAGTGGTAAGCCTATTCAGAATAAATTAATGGTATGCTACAGTCCACACTTATACTAACAGAAAGCGTTTTGTACGTAAGTGGCCAATGTTTGTTCAGCACTTTGTTAAACTCCTGCCATTGAATTCAACGTGTGTCATGTTCAATTGTTTAATATAGGCTAAGATTTTCCTCTGGAGAAACACTTTTAAGAGTTAAGTGTCTTATGCTGAAGTGTCTGTTGGGACAAGACTGTGGACTCTTAAGTCTTATTGGCTGATCCAGAAGAGCGTCGAAGCTTCATGGACATGCGGCTCTTGCTAGTCCGAGGGGACATGGGGGACGCCGAGTCGCTCCCGGCCTCCCCAAGAGCCGGACTTTCTCCCCGAAGAATCTCTAGGCAGGAGCCTGTGAAAGGGGGAGAGGGGCATGTGAAGGGAGGCCGGGTGAGGTGAGGTGAGGGATGAACGAGGGACGCAGAGATAAAGGAGAGGAGAGGTGGAGGTAAATAAGTGCACAAAAAGGGACGAAGGGACAACAAGAGTATTACATCACTTCCCCATAAAGTTGCACTGTACCAAACTCCTAGAGTGACCAGACAGACAGACAGACAGACAGACAGACAGACAGACAGACAGACAGACAGACAGACAGACAGACAGACAGACAGACAGACAGACAGACAGACAGACAGACAGACAGACAGACAGACAGACAGACAGACAAACCAGCTCTATTCATATTCAGATTCTCTCTGGTTTCCTAAAGACAACTAGACATTCTCAGGTTCTAGAAATATGAGCGACACACTATACAGAAATAACCCGACATTTAATTAATCCTTTCCTTTTTTTAATGTGCAGCTGTTGCACACATGGTTCTTTATCAATATATAGTCAACAGGCTTATCTCTGATTGGCTGTTGTACAGAGTTTGAATATTTGTAGGCAGGTGTAGTAAATTCCTTTTTATGAGGCTAAAAATTGAAAAAGAAATGTTCAAGTAACTTTTGGAAAAAAAAAGTGGATGTTTACTGGGCTGATATGCTAGAGTTTGAAGAGAACACAACAGTGATTTAAGATAATATTCGAGAACCTCAACTTGATTATGTTTGTGTTTCTGATGTTTTTCCTGCAGAACTTATTCCTTCGAGATAATATTCAAGTGAGTGGAATTTGAGTTTCCATCTACACAGCATACCATTCACAGCTAGCATGAAGGACCTTCTGCTTCAGACCCTTCCCCTTCACCCTGAGCAGGTTAAAGCTGTCTAGTGGTTTAGGAACCATTGAATACATAGCACTATGCTCCTCTAGAGAGGAGGAGAGCAGGAGAGGAGGAAGTTTAGAGGAGAAGAATAGAAACGAGGACAGACGTAATGGAGGGCAATAGGAAGAGAAGGAAACAAAAGGAAAAAAGGAGGAGGAAAGGGAAGTAAAGAGGAAGTGAGTAAAGGAGTAAGGAAACAATGGGAAAACAAAAGTAAAGGAAGGTAGAGGAAAGGAAATGAGAAGTGGAGAATATAA
Source organism: Symphodus melops (assembly GCF_947650265.1). Classification (NCBI taxonomy): domain Eukaryota; kingdom Metazoa; phylum Chordata; class Actinopteri; order Labriformes; family Labridae; genus Symphodus; species Symphodus melops. Next base: position 5,240,394 of record NC_136709.1, read on the forward strand.
GGTGGAAGCAAGTAGGATAAAAAATAGAAAATAGGTAAAGGTAAGTAAAGAAAAAACAAAACAAAAGAGAAAAGTGAGCAGTGGAGGAGAGTGAGGGAGGGATGGTCAGAGAGAGAAAAGAAAACAGAAAAAAATGAATATAAACAAAGGAAAACACAAAGAAAATGATGCAACGTATTTAACAGAATGGAAAACAATTATAGACAAACAGGGTGACAACAAACACACAGCACAAAACATGAACACAGTACAACAGAAAGTATTTTGACAATTTTGTGTACCTTTTCTGCACCACAAATGTATTTATTTCAAAGGTAACAATCTTTAGTGTTAGTTGAGTTATACATTGAGATGTGTGTGGACCTATATTAGGTATGCTTACACTTTTACTTGTGTGTGTGTATATGTGTGTGTGTGTGTGTGTGTGTGTGTGTGTGTGTGTGTGTGTGTGTGTGTGTGTGTGTGAGAGAGTGAAAGTGCTATAGCTCTACATGATATCAAAACCAGGAAAAGAAGAGCATACAAGAGGTCAGAGGTTAAGTTTCACAGGGTCAGTGTGAAGTCGCAGGTTAACAGAACAAACAGGAAAGTTATTGAGTGAATGAAAAGAGTAGAGAATAGATGTCACACTTCATTATAAAAAAAGGAAGTCTCATTTTCTGCAGGTCAGCGAGTACAGTTAGGCATGAAGCAGATCTTAAATCCTTGAAGTTATTTGGCCAAAAACAACCCAGCTGAATCCTCCTAATTTCAAAATGTGAACTTGTCAAAAATGCATAAACACTCAGTGATTAGTTACTCTGTATAAAACCCAAGCTTTGGGTTGTGGCCACTGAGCAGCTGAATGAATGAATGCTCTTTAATAACCGCAGTATTAAATGACTTGATGGGTTGATACTCGGAGCAGCTCCTTCAACAGCAGACAGATCCTCACTGAACTCCGCAGTTCCCCTCAGCTCAGCTCAATGAAGCACTTCAGACTTTATCAGGATTATTTTGGTTTTGCAGTGCTAAACTTCCTCCGTACAGCTCACTATCACAGCTAAAATCAGGCAGCTGTTTCGACTAAAATACAGATGAAAAATTGTTCCTTAATAGCAGGAAACAGACAATAATAAAGTGGACGTTAAATAAAGAAGTGGACTTAGATCAACTGGTGATATTCTTTTCCTGACAGAGATGTCTATTTCCACCCTGATGTGCTGATCTGTTAGCACGTCTTTGCTGTGATTGGCTCTTTTGGCTGGGATAAGCCAATCACAGGGACTTTACCCAGGAGATTTCTGTTTTTGTGCAGTGTGAGACGAAATGTTAGTCAACCGATTAATTAAGCCCAAAACAAGATCTTTTACCGAGCTTTACCAAGTATGTAATGAAATGAATCATTGTCAAAAAACCAACGTGTCATCAGGTTTAAGCATCAGAACTAGGTTTAGAGAGCACTGCTGTCCCATACAACATTTTTAAAGGCAACAAACATGGCACAGTACAGCAGGGGGCTTAGACAAAACTATTAGAAGACACTAAAACCGGTATATAGAGAGATTTTCTCCCTGGAGCTGGTAGAGACAAAAAACAGAGTTTGAAGGAGATTAAATACGTTTTCCTTGGCCAGGATTTGTTGCTCTGTTTCATGTAAAAATAGGTAACTGTTATCCTTTGTAAATGAATCTTTAGTCCATTAAAAGGAGGATCAATTGTAGCAATGTAAACAAGACCACATACATCTAAATAAAAAAACTGTATATAAAAAAACTTAAAGCCCTGTACCTACAGCTCAGTTGACTAGCAAACTGATAAGCCATACCATATAGCACCCACAAATGAGCAGAAAATGACACTTCCTTTATCCTATAATTCTGAATACATGCAGATCTGCTTAAACTGTAAAAACACAGACGAGAAAACAGCCAGAGAAAATGTGACAATACACAATATGCTGGAGGAATCGGAGAAGAGCAAAGGTTAGGCTGAAATGTCAGTAGGAAGAGCCAATCAGGAAGGGTTGTGTCATCATGTGACCAGGCTTACCTTTTGTTTTGTTTTTAGCTATAGGCAAGTGAGACATTACGATCTAAAGGAGGGGGGGACAAAAGGAAAAGGACAAAAAAAAAAAAAAAAAGGAAAAAAAACCCAGAAAGAAATGAGGAAAAAAGTAAAAGGAAACCAAAATAAATAAAAACAATAACAAAATCAAAGAAGTAAACAAAAGAGGGGAAATTAGAAAGAAAAAAAAACAGAAAGAGAGAAGAATGTTTGATCATTGGGCTGTTAAGGGAGGGGAACCTGTAAGGAGGGTTGCAGTCAAATTTGAGCAGGGTTTTTTTTTCAGAGCACAGAATTAAAAGGCTGTCCACTTTTCTTCTGAAAGATAAGTGGAAATCTAGACATGAAATGCAAGTTAAGACTTCTAAATGAGACTGAACTGAGAAGTTCAGGTACTGAACTCATTGGTTTTGAAAGCCTATCTATCTTTATAATCTTGATTCTGTGCTCTGAAATAAGATTTGGGGCCGAACAACACACTATTAACCCAAGAGCGTTACATCACTTCCTGACTAATACTTCATTTGAAATGAACACTTGTCAAAATGTCAGCATCTCAGGTTGTGTGTTATCCACCCTGAAAGCAGGATTATTATTATTATTATATAATTATTAATATATAGGCAACAATAGCTGGTGAGATGAGGATCAGTTATCAAGTGAAACAAAAGAACACAGTTATACGCACAATCAGATCTGTGACTGTATCCCTACATGACTACACTGTGTTACTTTATACACTACCTCTGTGTTGCATTAGTGCAAATAACTGTATCGTTGAATATACCACGTAGGTGGGACTCAAGAGCAAAGCTTTTAAAAAGTACAAATTTGAAGTCATAACACAAAGTTGTCAGTATCTCTGTATGAAACTTTATATAAGTCAAATGAGAATTACACATTAAAAAATGTCAGCCATGTATGTACATCCCTGGTGTTTTTAACAGCTGATCAGTTGTCAGGTAATTCTTCAGAGATATTCTGGACACACAAAGAGGATGAGCAAAGCTCTGGCAGGAAACGAAGCGTATCAAATACAAGACTAAGCAGACTGTGAGCTGTCTTTGTGTACACTGGGCAGCTGGGTGCTTGTTAGTTAATAATGCTGGCAGCTGCAGAATAACAGTGGTGGTCTTCAATTTGTTCGTATTTAAGAGCTCAAGCTAATGTATTAATTAAACTCTCTTTCACTTCGAACATTTTCCAAAAGTTTTGTCGTAAGTGAATCTATTCTTGGGCCATTACTATACTTACTATATTACTATACTATTTCATAAGGCCTCACGCATGTTAACATTCACGTGACATAGTGAGGTTCAAGTTTAAATTTCTAATCTCACTCTACTGAGCATTTATCAAAATGCCATCACCAAAGATCTTGATTAACAGGTTTGGCAGGCGCTGAGGCGTAATAGTTGTGTATTTGTTTATCAGCTGCTTCACTGAGGAAAGCTTTGGGTCATACCTGTGTCAGAGGGCAGATGTGTGCAGGGAGCCGGACTGTAGACTCGGGCTGCATAGTCCTCAAATGTGGTGGGCTCCTGGTGGTGCTGCACAATGGTTTCCAAGTATCGGGCACGCTCTTCATAGCTGAGATGAAAGTCAAGGTCAAACCAAAAACAGATGACAAAAGATAAAGACAACACACTGCAGTGCACGGGAGTCGGTCGCCTAGTGGTTTGTATGCGTACCCCACGGGCGGAGGATGTTGTCCTGCAAGCAGAAAGCCTGGGTTCAAAACAGACCTGTGGCTCCTTTCAAAATGTCTCTTTCCTGGTCTCAGACTCTATCCCTAACTGTTTTAATTTAGCCGGTTCCAAACAAAGGAATACTAACACACCTGAAGAATCATTATTTTCATAATATCTCTGGAAAAGTATTTGGAAAGAGAAAAAAGGTGCTTTAGGCTTTTTGTTTATCAGTTTACTTAAATCACCAGAATAAATAAATAAATATAAAAAAAACACTAAAATAGAGCAGAAAGACAACAGGAAACTAAATAAAGAACTTTTTAAAAATTGTTAAAGGCTAAGGAAATGAGAAACCCCCCCCCAAAACAATACAACATACAAACAACTGAAATTGAATAAACCAAGATTAAAAACTGTATTTGCATCCCATGCCTGTTTGCTGCTTATAACTATTTTTTTGAAATAATTCTTTTGAAATTGCTGGAATGAAAATGGGACACCCAAAGCCCTTTTGTTGCCTTCAGCAATGAATCCATAGAGACACAGGGATTCAGCAGAGAGCCGAGTAAATGGAAACCGAGACTACAACTGTCCATCTATTAGAGCTAACCTCATTGATGGAATGACATTTACCCTCTCTCCCTTAGTCCTACTCATGCATCTCTCCATAATGACAGTCATATGCAGCCTTTACCGTCGCTCTGACACAAAACTCACTCCCGTCATCTCCCCATAGTATTTCCATTTACTCAATAACGGAGGTTTTTCAATGAGAGCAAGCACATTGTGTAGATGTGTGTGTGTCTATATTTGTTGAGACTGTTTGTGAATAGGCACAACATGTGTATGTAAGTGCACGGGTCCCTGTTTGAGTGTGTGATGGGATTAGGCCAATGAATCTTCAGAATGAAATCTGTGTTTTTGTACCTCAGCGTGTGTGCGTCTGTGTGCGCACATTGTGAATGGGTCAGCCATTTGTAATAGCACCCATGGGTTTTCTATTGGGTTAGAGGACCCGTCTATGGGCCTCAGAAGGAGAAGGATTCAGGTCTAATGGTAACTGATCCAGTTAGAGACAATGATAATAACAACAATATGGCTCCTTTAAAGTGGAGGGACAGACTGCACTGGCAGAGTAAAAGAGCAGGGAGGGGGTTGAGATGGGGAGATGAGTGGACATGTTGGACAAGAGAGAGAGTTATAGAAACTTAAATTAACTTATATACTTATGCTTTCAGCACACCCAAGGATGCTGCTTGGGGCATAAAGCTATTGGTCCCTTTGGGTTAAAGAATACAGTACCTCAAACATCTGACTGAAGTGTACTTTGCCTGATTTCTATTAACTTTAATATTTTCTGGTTCAGTACTAAACAGCTATCACAGTTTGAAAAACACCTCTCAAACCCTCCCATCAACCATGCTGACAAACAGGAAATGAGGTCTGTCAGAGGGAGAACAAAGGGGGCAGAGAGGGAGGGATGGAGGTTAGAGGTGCAAAGAAGAGGCGAGATACCGAGGGAGGAAGGGGAAAAAAAAGGTGGAAATAGCAAGGGTGAATAGGAAGAAAAGTGAGATTCCTGCTGTGAGTCACGATCAAGGAGGGAGGGGAGGGCAGTGGGATTAGACGAGTGAAGGAGAGATATTTAAGTAACAACATGATGGGGTGTGTGCTCATCTCCCGGAGAGAGCTGACACACAAAGAGTGTCAAAGCCAGTGCGTCTCACACCAAGTCTCAATGTGAACTCGCCGTTTGCCTTTTCCTGCTTCCTACTCCCCTGCATCACACATCCCCACTGTGGAGAACAACTGTGTGTGTGTGTGTGTGTGTGTGTGTGTGTGTGTGTGTGTGTGTGTGTGTGTGTGTGTGTGTGTCAGACAAATGTGGGGATGTAAGGAAAGGTACAAGTCAGACTATTTTACGTTCGAGCAAACAACACAATTCATTTTAAATGGTTTTAAATATTGTGAGGCAGTAAGAAGCTGCAGCCGGGAAAGCAAGGTTTTTTTAGTGTGTTGCAAATTATATATATATATATATATATATAAATAAATAAAGCTTCTTTGTCATTTCTGAGAAGTGAAAAGGTTTCACCTTCAGAAAAGGAAAGAAATATAAAGGCAGGGTGGAATGAAAGATAAAGAAGAAGAGAGGAAAAAAATACACATTGATGGTTCCACTGCTGAGATAAATGAGAACTATCACTTTACTTTTCTTCACTTTTTCTTTGTCTGGCTCCTTTATATCTCGCTCCCTCTTTATTTCTCCCAGTGGGGGTGTCCGCCTGTGGCCTGATGTCGCTCTCTCACAAACACCAGGCGTCCAACTAGGAAGGGATTATGTGAGGAGAGAGATGTGGGACTCTCTTGATACCAAACTTTTACATAATCAGTACTATCTGGTTTTATGTGGAACTTTTCAAGGCTGCACAGGTGTCTGGAATCACTCCTATTGATTAGACCTCTGAAGATACAACTGGACTTACACTACATGAACAACACTTGTAATATCACTCGGCATCAGTCGGGTTGTGTGGCGCTATCATTGCTTAAATGATGCGCCTAACTCAGGATACGATATGATTCACGTTACGATACTCACAATTCCTTTTTATGAAATGAGACTGAAGAGTAATTATGACTGAAACAGATTCCTTTACCAGCTTGTCAGTGCTATTTGGCCTTTTAATGTTTTTTTTTCTCTCAACAAGGGGAGCTGATTGGATCTTGTCATTGTGTTGTTGAAAAAAACGCTGAATCATGTTGGTTGTGCTGTTTGTGTAGTTCTCCGTCTTCTTACAATATTGGCACACAGTGTCTCTCTCTTCTTTTAGTTTCTGTCCATATTATCACGATTCCTTTTTCAGAGTACTGGTGTGAATCTTTTTACACATTTAAATTGATATATCATGATTTCTTGATCAGTCTTCACATTGCTTCCCACCGACCACCGGCTCAGTATTGTGTTTGTCCCCCTTTTGCAGCTAAAAATGCACTGACCAGTCAAGGCACTGTGTGTTCTTACTGGATTAGCAGAGTGATGGAGGAATAGCGAGAACAAACATTCAACTTTCCATTACCAGAGTGTCTGCGTCAAACTAACGCAAGAATGGTCCCTGCCGTGCGCGCGTCCCCATGTATTGAGGCTACCGTCGTCACGAGGGCGGCCCGGGTTCACGTCCGGCCTGTGGCTCCTTTCCTGCATGTCTCTCCCCAATTTCCGCCTCTATTCACTTTCCTCTATAATAAAAGGCAAAAGGCCAAAAATAAAATCTTTAAAAAAGAATGGTCTCTGCCGTACGGACCTGAGGGATCTTTGAATTTCTATCAGTAATTTTAATGTGTGCTTCAGTAAGCAGAAGAAGCGGGACGTGAATAATAGATCCCTGTTGTGTATGTTCTGTTAACGCCCATCGCTGGGGTCGTTTGGCTTCTCTTCTGTACAACGGAAGGAGATGGAGACCTGTTGTCCATATTCATGTCGAGTGTATGGTTAGGACCTGAGATGTGCAACTGTAGAGGAGTACAACTTCTTTTTTATTTTTTTATTTGAGCAGTAAATGGAGCAAACATCACTGAGCATCATAAACAGTGTAGAGGTTCCTTATTTCTTTTCACCATTTAAAAGGTCTAACTGAATTATGATTTGCTGTCGTTGTTGCCAAAAATATAAACTATTTCACTTGCTTTTATAAAATAATTTAAAAGGGAACATTCTCAATAAATTAACTACATTTTTTCGACATTTTATTTTTATAAATGTGTCTCCTGTCTGTTTAATTTTTTCAGTTTAGCTAAATATTTTCTTTGAGATGGAAGACTCATTTTTATCGTTTATATATGGCAGCATTTCTTGAACTTTCAGTCACGTCACCTTTTCTTTTATCGCTCTAACTGAGTGATGTACTTTTTGCTTGATTCCTCATTTTAATTTATTTTAGTGTCTTATATGTGGCAGCTGCATAAAATAACGACCTCTTTGAAAAAGTAGAGACCAGCGAAAGGTCACAGAAAATATACTTGCATTGCCTTTCACACCTTCATCCCTCCCTTCAACAAACAGCAGTCGACTGTATGAATTCACTGTAATTGAATTTCAGATGGCTTCTCTTGTTAAGACATTAGCAGAAAATATCTCTCATATTGAGAATGAAAAGAGAGGGGGGAAAGAAAGAGGGAGAAAGAAGGAGAAAGCAGAGGGGAGAGAGGCAGACAGGGGACGGAAAGGGGAGGGGGGGGGGCGCGGATAAAATGGCTCTTTTGTATCGAGTCAGAAACTCATTTTCTTGTGCATAGCTGAAAAAAAAAAGAGGACAGAGTGAAGTGTTCGTGTCTTCTCCATCCCTTTCTCTCCCTCGCTCTCCTGCAGCGCAGTTCATTGTGGCGGTGTTCTGACTCCTGCGATCACTTCAGAGTGATGGAGGCAGGAGGAGGAGAGGAGACGAGGGGAGGAGAAAGGGAGCTTGTTAGCGCATTAGGAGCAGGGCCCACCGCTGCGAAAAGTGTGTGTGTGTGTGTGTGTGTTGGGGTGTGTGTGTGTGTGTGTGTGTGTGTGTGTGTGTGTGTGTGTGTTGGGGTGTGGGGGTGTGTGTGTGTGTGTGTGTGTGTGTGTGTGTTGGGGTGTGGGTGTGTGTGTGTGTGTGTGTGTGTGTGTGTGTGTGTGTGTGTGGCCATATTTGATTGTAGAACATGGTGTCAATATCTTTTTTAGATTATGAAGGTGATTGAATGTAGCTTTACATCAAAATGCATAGGATCAACTCTGATGATAAAGTATTTTACAAAACAACATATCTCTGAACATATATAACTTACAGTAAAGTGGGAAGAATTCAAAACTATTTCCTTTGTTTTTCGTCGGCTACAGGTATTCTGTAAATGAGGAACAGCAGCTGGGCCTACTTACTGAAGTTACAGCAGGTGGCTTGTTGTTCATCATCACAGTTCATATAGCAATTGTAAAATTAAACAATGTTATCAGTAAAAACGTTTTGCATTTGCTGAGGACTATTACCAGTGTAAGTGTTTACAGCAGTGAAGTGGTGCATGTTAGAGTGTGTTATAATACAGTTTCTGTACACAGAGGAGTAGAGCCCGGTGCAACAATGACTTCCCCCCCCGGTGACAAATAAAGTTTTTTTAATTGAATTGAACAATAGCACTTGTGTTTTACTACTTTTTCACAAGCGATGAATCTCCATGCTGGATATGAACTGACTTTATCAGATTTCGGATGCAGTGCATCACGATAGGAATAAAATCAAATCTGCCATACTTCATAGTTCTCGGAATTCGCTCTTTTTATCTGCAAGTCTTAATGAATGGTTTCCTGCTCTCTGCCAAGTCAACAAACCACACAGAAATTAGACTGGTCGAATGAAAAACATGTATACCAGGTTCTGGCTGAATACTCTCTCCCTATTGGCTACAGGGTGTGCATTAATTCATGAAAAGTGAATGAAACATGAGCGCATGAAAACATGAATATACGGACCGTTTTTGTTCTGTGACATGTCTGGTGCCTACTTCAACAGATCCTGAGGATGGACACGTTGTTGGGAAACAATCGATACTCCCGTTGCAACAACTTTAATCGTATCATTATTTCTGTTTGAGTGTTTATTATAAGACGTAAAAAAAGAATTATATTTAAAGGGTAAAAAACAACTTCACACTCCCCTGACACCACACACACACACACACAATCTTACTTTGCATCTCAGATACAAAAACACTCACCCACACCCACCCTATCTGTCCTCTGCACCCAGGGCATTGGAACAGACAACAGAGAGAAGGACATCAGAGGGATAATACAATTGGAAAAGCTTTACAGCGTGTAATGATAAACCTGTGCTTGTCTGTGTGAGTGTGTGCGGTGTGTGTCTTCATGCCCAAAGGAACAAGCTAATGGTTTTATATCTTTCTGTGATAGCAAAAGATATGGAGGCTTTGTGATTTCATTAAGAGAGTGTGTGTGTGTTTGTGTGTCCACATAGGCTCAAGATGAGGACAGAGATTGGTGGGTCTAATGCACTTCTGATTGCTAGGGACCAATGTACACACACACACACACACACACACACACACACACACACACACACACACACACACACACACACACACACACACACACACACACACACACACACACACACACACACACACACACACACACACACACACACACACACACACACACACACACACACACACACACACACACACACACACACGTATTTACCCCGATTCATCTGCTCTTTAACCCAATGCAGAAACACAGACCATGGAGAAAAGCAGACGTGCTACATTAATTGGCCCCTTGTCACCCCAGTATTTCACTCTTTGACGTGTCTAACACACACGCACACGCACACAGACCATCCTCCCAGGGCAGCCCTAAAGCTGCAGCACTATTACAAGCGTGATTTAACGGACACACACAGAACATGGGTGTTAGTGTCACAGAGGCCATAATAATTCTCTGATTAGGGAGACAGATCCTGTTCCTATATCTGCAGGCTGGAACAACACTTAAATAAAATTCATTTCCCACTCACACATACATCACATATTATATGAACCATTAGTATATTTATGAAAGAAGACATGACAACTATGAAATCCTTTCATATGTGGTGCTCTGTTCAACGTCAAGACAACGTTCTGTCGGCCTCCCATTCAGAACATTTTAAACTAACACTGACAGTAGTGGTAAGAATGAAACAAACTACAAAATCTTCAGAATGTTCCATGCAAAGCGAGCAGCAGAAAAACGTGAAGCTCTTTTCCCCAACTCAAAGCCGACATGAGGAAGAGACAAATGAAAAACACTGGCATAGTGGTGTACGGTACATTCCTGCGTAGATTCAAGAATGGCCAATCAGATCTAACAACTTTGAACTTCTGGCTGAAGCTCTCAGAGACTAATGTTTAGAGCCATTGGGACACTGAATCCCTGTAGACAAAACGCACCAAGTACCAGGATAACATAGAGAAGAAAGAACACAGAGGAAGAGAAAGGCACCGTTTGCAAAAAGTAAAGATCCACCTTCTGAAACAACAGGAAACAGCCAGTCTGCACAGAGAGCCAGTTTGTGATTGGACGAAGGGACCCTTCTTCTTTATGAGCAACCGAAGACTACCAAACCTGAGTCTGACTTTGATTTAATATATAGACTAACAGGTGTGATAGGATACATTCAGTGGAAACGAATCCATCACACATGATTGACGGAGTGAATCTTTATGTAGAGCGGATGGAGGATGGGAAGGCTTGTGTTTATATTAGACGGAACCTTCTTTTACCAGGAAAAGCAAGGACAGAACAGAAGATCAACTTAATCATAACACATGACTCTCTAGGTTGAGAGTTAATTCTGGGCTCCTCTAATCCAGTGGTGTCCAAACTTTGTCCCCCCCCCCCCCCCCTCAGAATCAAGTCTGTAATGTGGTTAATGTTTTTTTCTTTTTAAAAGCTTTCTGTATTTAGCTCAGGTTATTAAATGGTTAAACAACAGTCTGCTGGTTTGCAAAAAAAATATATGCAAAGGTTCATTTTTATAGTTAATAAATGAACTGGAAAATCTTAACGAGGCTGCGCGCCAAAATCTTCTGATTCTTCGATTGAAGTCGGGGGCCGCAAAAAGTCCCCTCAAGGGCCCCAAATGGCCCCCGGGCCGCACTCTGGACCCCCCTGCTCTAATCATTTTGCCACGTGTATGTCCATCAGCTTATTGATCAGCATCCCCATCCCTCGTCACTGAGCACTTTTCTTTCGGTGTCTTTAAAGCCAATTCTCAGGCTGCTCTTTGAGTTTCACAGCTTGATGTGCGGCACTGTGTCGTGCTCTTGGTCATCTGTGAAAGCCCACGCTGAATTTTAAACACCTTGTCACACAAAAACACTCAACATTCAACACACCCCGGCTCCAAAGTGCATTCACACATTTACACCCACAGACATGTATACACTCAAGCCAAAGATTAGCTTGTTTACCAGTCCGAGGGGGGTCTGCTCCAACCAGATCTGATCAAGCCGCTGATCGCTACAACTCATGTGTCTGCACAGCTCTCTGGGACAAGGCGCACACGTGTGCACACAAACACACGCAGAAGCACACTCAGTGAACCATACCTTTCCTTCTCACTCCCTTTACACAGGATAGGACTGAACATTGTGGCCGGAGAGAGAGCGAGGGATGGCATGCAGCAAAGAGCTGAGGTCAGATTTGAACCGACGGTTGCTGCCGTAAGCCAGCGAGGCCATCCGGCGCCCCAGTCCCTCCGGTTTTAATGACTTATGAACACGTGTGTAGAGGTTTTGGCAGCATAATTTGAAGAAGAAGCTCAAATTTCTTTTGCCGGGGGAAAATGTTTCGTTCATATTCAAATTCTCACTCTCTTTAATTACAGGGACAGGAATATTAACGGGTTCAAATTTAACTCCCTGTGACAATAATACAGATTTAACAGTGTACTTTATATCATGGAGTGGTGTTATGACGACGATTCTTCTGCACAATATTTAGGAATACACCCCCCAACACTTAAAATCATTGATTAGAGCAATCTTTTTACCCCCAACTGCTTTGAAAAAAATGGTTTTCCTTCCACCTCTGAAAGCTTTCGTAGCCTGCTACTTGTCACTCAGACGAATGAAAAAACTTAAACGAAAGATAATGCTGGTAAACTCTGCCCTTATTCGAAAGACATAAATACAGGAGAGCAAAAAAAAAAAAACCCAAATGACAATCCTACCAGGACCTCAAGTGAATTCAGAACTTTTGTCTCCACATGTGTTGTTAAAGGAACATTTATTTAATACCGTCTATTTTCAATAAGAAGAGTTAAACATGAAATAACCTTTAAATCAGTGCAGTGCATTTTTTAAATTTAGCACAATTTCTGCAACGCCTCATAATCGTCAAAAGAATCTGTATGCCTTCACACTCCGAGGTGTCAGTTACTGTGGGATTTGAATGTGCGTTCAACGAGGACTGACATCGTGAAAGTATCTCACACGCAAACGCACTCAACACCGTCGTTTCCCCAGAGAGGAGAAGTGAAAGAGATTAGATGTGACCCCTCCTCCTCCTCCTCCCCCTTTTCCTTTTCATTTCCTCTATCTACACGATGGGAAACAATTAGACACAATCACCTCCCCCCCTTGTGCATTCACACACGGCTTTATATTCATCTCCTTACAGAGCCTTAACCTAATCCTGAACGTATCAAACAACCGTCTACGTGTTGCACTTTTTGCAGATGGTTGTGTTTTCTTTAAGAAACAGCAAATATTTGTTTGTGTTAATCTATTTCAGACTGTTTTATGTTTACACGTGTCCTTTATTCTTAGAAAGTAGATATTTAAAAAAAAAAAGGTTTTTAAATCAGATTAAGATACATTTGTATCCGTTTAATACACATGCACGCTGAAATATTTCAAGAGAACTTGAGGACAGTCGTTCCCTGAAATTTTCCAGAACTGTTATTCACACTTCACACAAGTTTTTACGGTTAGACGGTGTGAGTGCGTGCGTGCTTGGGTGTGTGTGTGTGTGTGTGTGTGTGTGTGTGTGGGGTGGGGGGGGAGTCTATGGTGGCAGGTGCATGACTGAAGAACGGACTGGTGAGCTCTAAAGCTGCTTCGTTACACACACGTCAATCGTAACGGTCACTTACTGGTTTCATGACATCATCACCCTGACATTTTTTCTCTTCTTTAACCTGCTGCTTTCAGTCCACGTAAAGCCGGGGTGAAACATTTGTGGCGGTTCGCATTCACATAGGCAAAAAAAAAAAAATCTTTGGTAACTGTTTTCAGGATTTCTGTGTATGTGTTCATTTCAAACATCTATCCATGCGACCTGCAGACCGGCACCAATCGGGTTTCTTTTCATGTCAAACCAAGGGCTTCTTCTAAAGTGATGGGTAGAGTCGGCCTCTGGGGAGGTTAAGGATAACATGACCCCGTTTCAGATTCACCAATAACAAAACGTCTTCACATTGTAAGGTTTTGCCCTCACCTTTTATACCACGGTGAGGAACACACACTCCTTGTCACACACAGCAGATTGTGGCCTCACTGGGACAATAGGCTCTATTGTGGGTGCTGGCAGAGAGAAGCCGGGCAGGCCGCTAGGCGTTTGGCTGCTCTTGGTGAGGGTGAGTTTGTGTGTCTGTATGTGTGTGTGTGTGTGTGTGTGTGTGTGTGTGTGTGGATATGGGGGATAATAGCGCTACATGCCCAGAGCTGCCATCATTTCACTGGGAACAGAGTGTGAAAGCAAGGAAAAAGGCAGCGACACACACACACGCACTGAAAACACAGCATCGCTATCACAGTGAGCCATATGCTGACCCCAGCCTCAGTGCAGCTATCTCTGCCAATCAACTACTAGAGGGGATATCCCCCTACACACACACACACACACACACACTGAATAGCTCTAATCCGGAGAGTGAAACATATACACAAGCAACAGAAACACCAGGAAACGCAGTGATGGTATACATCTGAAAATGTATGCACACAAACATACATTTACACACACGCGCACGCACACACACACACTGGAACTTGTGTGTGCTACAGCTTAGCGTCTCTCCAACATTGTTCCCCTGAACAACAATCACCCAGGAGCAGATGGAGGATGGCCACAGTTTGCCGTTACACACACACACACACACACACACACACACACACACAATTACACTAACCACTAATGAACATGTACACACACTAAAACATATCACATACCTCTCAAACTCACACACACACGCACGCACGCACACAGAGTCGCTGTCCGGTTCAGTTGACTCGAGATCAAGATCTGTCACACAGTGTTTCTTGGATTCATTCACATCACAACTAGGAGAACTTGGCCTTGTAGAGTCATTGGTGGTCATTGTCAAGGTTTTTATGTCATGATGTTATTCTCTGGTGAACGGACCAATCAGAGTGGTCCAGTTCCTCTTAACGAGCTCCTTTATCAGGTACCGTATAAAGTATGGAATTGACTTTTCTTCTTTTTTTGAAATATAAGCCAAAGTCGTCCTGAGGTTCAGGAGCTGTGCTGCTGCTTACAGAGCAGGAACACCAGCACATGACACGCTGTGTTCAAATCTCTGAGATCACAGAAGGATTCCACGGCGAACGACGACGCGACACATCGACTTTCTCTACAATGATCACAGATTTACTGAGGCGTGTTCGAGTCATCCCAGAAGTTTAAAGACCGCGTGATCGTGTGTTACACATTATTGTGACATGTGTGGATAAGGCTATATACAGAGGGACAGTCAGTGTGTGTTTAAGTGTGTGTGTGTGTGTGTGTGTGTGTGTGTTTGTGAGTCTTGGATTGCTTTTCTTGCTGCAATGAGCTGATATGTGAGATAGAGCTGTGCTTACACACAGCTGCCCCAGCAGCCTGGCACTCTGTGTGTGTGTGTGTGTGTGTGTGTATGTGTTGTTGGATGGCTCTAGTCATGGTGAATGAAAGATCAGAGAGAGAGAGAAGGCAGATGGACCGCCCCGAGGGCCAGGAGACAGAGAGAAAGGGAGGTGGAGAGACAGAAAGAGAGACAGGAAAAGAAAGAAGAGAAAAATGCCAGTTAACGCACACACACACGCACACACACACACACACACACACGCACGCACACACTGACACACTTTGCGCTGCTAGCCTTCCTGCATCCTCTATTCCTATTAGCTTCAGTGAGAAGACACTTACAGTGACAAAGTAGCACTCAGGATCAGAATCACAGATGACAGAAAGCGTCTTCACACTTCTTGACGGACACACAAGTGCACCTCACCCATACAAGTACGGATGCATGGATGGGATGTTTGTTCATAATTTAGAGCAAGTGGTAAATGGTTTTGCATGAAATGAATGTGTGTTGCTGCCCCTTTGCTCACTGTATTCTCTGTAGGATTAACTTTTAAAATAAAGAAGTTGTGGCTCCAGATCTCAAATTTAAAAAGAAGATTCAAAATAGATGACATGGTCATTTATTTTACATCTTTACATGTGTGCTAGTTCTGCTATTTGTAATGTTCTTATGTTTGTATGACTGACAGGCTTACCTGCAATCACATGGATGGACGTAGCATAAATATTGCTTCTTCTTTTTTTTTATTTTTTACAGTAGGTATCCATAAAGCAAAAACCAAGACAGCAAACTAAAAAGTAAAGTTGCAAATTCTGTCTACTGCTTAGGCACAAATAAGGGCACTCACTATCCTCTACCTTTAAGACTTGATGAGACATCTACAGTATGTCTCATAAGGCAATGAACATGAGTGCAAAGGACATTTGTGCACATGGTCACATTGGTGCAATACATTTTCTTGGAAACCTATTCTCAACATCTGGTCATCGAGTGCTCGGCCGGTTGTGTCAAAAGTTAGTCATGTGGTCACTGATTGATGCCCCCCCCCCCGCCCATTGGTTTCTGAAGAAGAACAACAAAGCCCAACGTACTATCTCAAAAACTTTTAATTTAATTTTAATCAATCTTTTGCTATCTTCCAAAAAGTTAACTCAACTAATTCTGCACATGTATTCACAATTCTAAAATGTTTACCGCAACATGAGATGAGTGATGTAAAAACACTTGATAACTGTTACCAATGAAGAAACTACATATTCTGACAGAGCCTGTTTTTTTTTCTTTGGCGATGTTTCTATCTGCTGTAAACATGAGACGGAATGAGCTTTCCGTTTCAGCCAGCCTCAAGTGGACAAAAATAACTGCAGTTTTTCGTACTTGGCTTCAAGGGAACAATTGCCACTTGGCTTAGATAAGGATCACTGCCTGTCATGACTTTTCTGACGACTGTTTTGTTTTCTTTGCAAAACATTCACTTGTTCATCCTGCTTCTCTGGAACACAATCAATGGGTAAATACAGGAGCCTCTTTTTACCTTTCAAATTTTAATGCGTCATTTTTTTCCTAAGCATCCATCAACCCTTTAGGGTTGAGAGTGCATCGTGATAGCAGAGTTTCTCTCCGCTAAAGACGATAAAGAACAAGCAAAACTGAATGAAAGATAAAAAACAGACCACGGACGAAAAACAGGCAGTCTGATAAGGAACTTAAGAGAGACAAGAGAGAAACTACAGAGACAGAAGAAGAGATTGAGGCAGAGAAAAAGATGCTTAAGGGGACTGAGTGATATAAAACAGCAGAAGGGAGAAATTAAAGGGCAACAAGACGCAAACGGACGTTCAGACGGAGATGAAGAATTGGAGAGACAGAAGACAAGAGAAACAGAAAGAAGGAAGGAGTGAGGGATGGAGGGGACAGAGCAGGGAGGGAGGGGCGGAGAGACAGAAGAAGAGAGGTGTGTGTGGCACCGAGATGGGGAGTCAATAATGACTGATTACTGTAATTCAGCCTGTCAGAGGCATCGACCTGCTGCTACCACCAATCAATACA
Source organism: Symphodus melops (assembly GCF_947650265.1). Taxonomy (NCBI): domain Eukaryota; kingdom Metazoa; phylum Chordata; class Actinopteri; order Labriformes; family Labridae; genus Symphodus; species Symphodus melops. The sequence continues at coordinate 5,257,579 of NC_136709.1, forward strand.
CACCAGGACACTCGCAGACACACACAAACACCTCGAGACGAGCATGCACCACACGTGTGTGCCACTGGGGAAGTGTGCATCATCACACACGTACATGCAGAAACAGATGCATATTTGAAGATACGGCATCACAACATTGTGGGAAAATGCACAAACAGATGTGAAGATGTCGACATGTCTACACATAAAAACCAAGGTCCCTGGAGTCACACTCACAAATGACACGACGGCTTTAATGCGTGCAAGAAGGTGCACGTGCACACACACACACACAAACATACACGGGCGTTGAGGGTGTTAGCTATGAGCTGCAGTCTCACACTGAGTCTAACAATCTCTAAGTGTCTGTCGTGCTGAGTGGACGTGGCAATGCAAAATGGCCTCTTCAACCTCCCCCTTTCCCTCCACTTCTCCCTGAGCTCCTTCCATCTGTTCTGCACAGCAGCTCCTCCAACACTCATGTTAGCTATTCAAAGAGAGGTGAGGACAGGTGGAGAGGACTGGAAGGAGAATGTAAAGATGAAGGAGGAGGGAGGGAGGGAGGGAGGGAGGGGGGAGGAGAGAGAGAGAGAGAGAGAGAGAGAGAGAGAGAGAGAGAGAGAGACAGAGAGAGAGAAAAAAAGACATTAGTGGACTGGAGATTTACCCGGGGAACAGTGGTTCAGGAGGTCGAGCAGGTTGTCCCTCGGCATCATTCTGAGAAAATGTTTTTGTCTCTAAGAACTCAAGGAAACAGAAATATGTTTTGGATGGATAAAATGGGTTTTTACATGACCCGAGTAATTTCAGATCTGTGCCTGCTTCCCTTAGCACCATGTAGATCATCGTAACTCGAGAGTTCTCTTCCTAAAAATCTAAAATGTCAACAAGGTACCATTGTGCTAATAAGAGTAACTTCATTTGTTCCCCCCCAAAAAAAGGCACTTTAATCTCCCTGAAGTGGTGCAGGTTAGCTTGGCTACAGTCTCAAAAAGAGGCACACAACAGAGTGCTGGTTGAGACACTTGTTAAAAAGACAAGCAGCTTTAAAGCAATAATAACACATAAGGAACCTTTACTATACAAGTGTTCTAAACACACACATGGAGGCCTGCGGCACGTGCACAAACAGGACAGTGGAAATGCATTGCAAGCGCCCCCTGAGCTGGTGGGGGTTCGGTGCCTTGCTCAAGGGAACATCAGCAGTGCTCGAGAAGTGGTCTGGCACCTCTCCAGCTACCAGACCAACTTCGCTTCGGGCCCGTATCGTGACTTGAACCGACAGCACTCCGGTGTCCAACCCCAGTCCCTACGGACTGAGCTACTGATGGAACTCACTGCTACAAATGTTTAAATGACAGATGGATGCTAAAGCCAAAACTGAACACGCTCCTGTTAGGGGGGGAGACAAAGATTCCCGGTGAAAAAATTACACATGTAAAGGAAATAAAAGAACAGAGAGAAGAGTCTGTGAAGAGATCTTAGAAAAAGAAAAGGGTAGACCTCACTCCCTCACTCTTGGGAAAAGAAGTTTTGTTCATGTGTTTTACAGACAGCAGGAAGACTCAAAGACCACATCCTTCAGGAATCAAATTGTTATAGTGCTGAGGAGAAGATATTCCAATGATTAGTGAGAAGTATAGTTTGATCCAACAGAACTATTTGCCTCTCAAAATATGCATTTGCACGTGTGTGTGTGTGTGTGTGTGTGTACACAAAGGCTGCGCGTCTACATGGATGTATCTGCAGTACTGTCCCTCTAAAGAGCCTCTCTCTATGTAACTGATAGAGACAGGGGATCTTCTGTCTGTTTGTGTAGAAGTGTGCACACGTCAGTATCTGTGCCGTCGTGAGTGTGCGTGAGAGCAGAGAGCACAGCCCCTCATTTAGTCACAGCGTCGGAGAGGAGAGCCATCGATGTTTATTGACCGCTGGGCTTGTTCCAACCAAACTACCATCGCATCGGATCAGGCAGACGGACTGTATACACACCTGTCTGTCTGCTTCTCTTTCTTTCCTGCACACACGCGGATGAGCACGCACACACACACACACACACCACGTGTGTCATCTTTGTACAAGGCACACACACTTGATGTATTGCACTTCAGAGCCAACTAAATACAGCTCAATCACAGCAGCAGTTATACTCTGAAAGCTACCAGACATTGATTTACTATTCTTAACACCTGAGCAGGTTATAACCAGCATTCTTGCTCGCACATTCAGGTGCATTGATATTTTGAGCCCACAAGATTAGTATCAATATCTGGTAAGGATCCTCTCAGAACCTGAAGAGAAGCTAAGAAAAAACTTTTTTTTCCAAAAAGTTGGCCAAGAGGAGTTGGTCCACTTCAGGAATAAAGGCAACGGGCATAAAAAAAGAGGACGTTTGTGACCTACCTTTTGGCACCGAACACTGTTTTCAAAGGATACAAGTTTTGGTAAAGGGGAATAAGGGATTTGAGCGCTCGACTAGCATTAATAGCTGTGGCTCGGACCATGGTTGGCAAAATCTTCATGTCCACAACGGCCCCGTCAAACAGAGGACCAAAGAATGGCACCTAGAAACACAAAGACATGCAGTCAGTCAGGGAATCAGCTACCCGACAGTTATTCACAATGCTACATCCTCAGATAGGTTCATAAAAACAAAAAGAAGTTTAAAAAAGAAAAGAAAAGTTTGTGATAGATTGTTATATACTGTAAATTTGTGTTTTTAAGACCAGAGTGATCCTGTGCACACCAGCATTATTCAGATTCCTCCGCTCCCCTCTTCCTTGACAACGATGCCACAATGCGAAATGCGTCGTTCGCACCAATTATATTTGTTTTATGCATTAAACGTGAAAGTCTATCTAAACCATCGTGGTGTGTGCTAATCAGTCTGATCTTGAAAGCTGTCTGTTTGACTCCAGCTAGCACAGCAGTGCACCCATCGATCAGGGTCGCCAGGTCTGTGGAACAACACAAGCCCAAACGCTAATAAAAACCAGCCCAAACATCGGCCTGATGCCAGAAATCAAAATAAACCCTTAAAACCAAAGTACTTTCTTTCTTTTATTGATATTTATCATTAGTTTACTGGCACACCGAAAGTGAATATCACTTAAACTGCGGAGGAGAAAAAAACAAACAAACCGAGAAGTGACAAGTCGGTCCCTTAAAAAAGAAATGTTCTAGACATAAAATGTTTTTGAGATCAACCGTTTAAAATCAAAAGATGTTACGAAGGCTACGTCTACCACAACATTATTTATATGATGGGTTATACCAGATTGAGACAGGATTGTATGACCTCATCGGTCCAAATACAAGACAACAAAAGTCTGACGCAACCATCGACTAAAACAACAGTTTTTATAACCACACAGTATTTGATTGAGTTTTCTGATTTGATTCTTTACTTTGCTTGTGGAATCCACCAAAGAGAATAATGTCAGGCTTTAATTGAATTGATTTGGAGAACCAGGACTCCGAGTCCTGCGCTCTGTGACTGAACACAGTGCTTTCAGGACGACAACACATAGAATATCTCCTCTAACTTGTTTTTGGATTTATTATAACTCAATATTTTTCTTGTAGAATGAATGAAACAGAACGAGGTTATGTTATTAGTGCTTTGGTATCTATCTCATAGAGAAAAAGCAGCATTTTATTGTGTTAGATGTCCTTTGAAATGGAATTATGCTATCAGTGCTGTGGTATTAATGTCCGTGTGTTTTAGACTGAAACATTAACCAGAGCATCACGACTCAAGGCAAGAAGCTCTTAAGGATTGTTTGTCCATCTCAATGAATATCGCTGCAGTCCAGTTGGAAACTTTCAACCACATCCCATGATACTTTGCATGTTCATAGCTTCCCTCAGAATTAACTTTATAAACAGGGTCCAGTTGTTCTAAATGTTTAATCTAAAGCAGAATGAGCCACATTTAAACATCTATTTCTTTTGCTTTCAAGGACCGGATGATTCAATTTCAATGTTCTCCTTAAAAAAACAAAAAAAAAACTGGATTAGATCAACCTGACCCAGCTAATGACATTTATAGATGACCAAATCTGCTTCACTACTGCTCTAAACAGCTCCATACTGAAACAGTTTGTCCACAGGAGCCACCAAAAGTAACTCAAAATGTATCTACTTCAACGTTTCTTTACAGAGCCCTAATGTCTGTTTTGTCTTCTATGTTAAGTGTTAATTATATATCTACAGTATAAACTAAATTGAATTTTGATTGACATTGCCTTCCTAAACCACAGTCTGGACCCAGCCTTCTTCTACAATCAGGATAATCCTCTCTTTTTAAATCAAATGTATCCCCATTTGGCTCGAACCTTTTTGGGGATTTGGCACAGGTTTAATAATCGATATATTTTTAATGAAAATCTGTAACTGTTGCATGAACTATGTGATGACACTTTAATTTGATGGACTGACAGATCTGACTTCATTAGTTCTTCTGTTTATTACTGTACGTGCATCAAGCTCTAGATTCACAAAAAACTGTAACACACACGCATGCCAAAAAAGACTAAATTTAAGGCCTTAACATGCATTCTTAATGGTGTACAAGCCATGTGAAATATTAATGTGAATTTTTTTTGCTTTTCTTTTCACGTCTGTCTTACTGAGGTTGCTTTGAAACATGAATGTTTAGACAGTTGTTAATGGGCTGATTTTGCTCAAATGCGCTTAGTTCCATAACAGCTGGCAGAGTTACTCTGGATCAGAAAGGAAAGAGACTGAATCTTCTTCCTGTATTTTTATTACGATGACTTCAAATGTCTGCTTTTTCAGAGCCATTTTGACCCAATGATGAGAATTCGGGGGGAACAAGTGAAATGCAAAGGATACCGAATGACTTTCAAAGTATAAACACCTGGTGGTTTGAATTTGAAGTTTGTTCGTACCTCTGGTTTTTTGAGTATGTGGATGGAGTACATGTGGTTCTTCATGGGGTAGATGACGATCAACACGTCTCCAAATTCAGTGGGAATGATCCCGCGGCGGTAGTCTCTGGAATGTTCTGACCAAACGATGTGGACCTCGTCGTTCCCCAGGTGCCTCAGCTGGAAGAAGAGGAATTAACAGGATCAAAAAAGGGAGTGAGCAACTGACATTTGTCTTTCTTGGAACATGAACAGCACAAACTAAGTCAATGCCAACACAGCCAATCACACAACCAGACAGAGGCTAGGTGGCCTGTATCCATCATAAACCCCGAGGCTTTTGACTTTGTGTGTTTGTGTGCTATAGGTGGCCCTGGGGTGATGGAGTGAGTGTGTAAAGACGGTGAGAGGACACGAAGACAGAGTGAAGCTGTGGAGAGATAAAGTATGGGCTGGAAGACAGATGGGATCAAGTGTGATTCTGTTTGAGTGTGTGTGTGTGTGTGTGTGTGTGTGTGTGTGTGTGTGTGTGTGTGTTTCACGTGCACTCGGCAGGCTACAGTTAGGGCTGGCGACAGCTCTGTCATTAACCTTGATGCCT
>NC_136709.1:5268050-5405550 GCF_947650265.1 Symphodus melops
TTAATGCCGATTTTGATATATTCCCTTCAGTTGCTCAGGAGATGACTGAAAATATGGGGTATGTTCAAACCACCAGCATGAAATAAATAATGATAAAATCTGTCCCCTGAACAGACAATAAACTCCTGATGGGAATGCTGCATTTAAACTGAAAGGATGTACTCTTTGGAAAAGAAAAATATAATCCTGTTTTCCTCGCCTTCCCTCATGAAAGGAGGACGTAGGAGGGTGTACGGTCAAATCCGTCAGGGGTTTGTTTATATATATATAAATATATATATATATAGTCAAAAGTTTAAAAAAAAGGTGAGTGTATGGGCTATAGATCATTGTGCACTCGTCTGTTGCTTTAAGTCAGCGAGTATACCAACATCTCTACTGACAGTATCATCACCAGCGTCAGGCAGCAAACAGAATAAAAAAAAAAGAAGATATCTCTTATCGACGAAAAGCCTTTTGTGCCCACTACCAAGTCCAGGGTCTGTTCTACCCGGTGACCAGCCACCGACCTCAACGCTGCTGATTTAAAAACCACGACTTGAGCGGTGAGGCTTGGAGTGGACGGATAATGATGCGTCATTCTTTTCACTCTTTGAGAGACGGGGGGGGGGGAGTGAAAGAGCAGGAGATAAAGAGAGGGAGAGGGACCGCAATTTGCTCTTTATTAAACTGATACTTGGTAATGGCCTCATTCTCGGCTCTCAAAGACTCCATTTACACCCTGGATTATAGGGAGAAAAAAAGCATGAAAGGAGACACACGCACACAGGTGACTGTCAGTATCTGAGTGTCTGTAATGTCCCATATGAATACCTGGAGAGACATAAAGACACGCTCATTTATCTCTCTTTTTAAAAAATAACATTTAAGTATCTTTAGGCTCATTTTCTCATTCTCTTCATATTCACTCACTTATTTTGGAACATTTCTGTCTTCTCACTGATGCGGCCCATTCATCAGGTTTTTTTTTCCTGATATGTCTCTTCTCCCACCGTCATTCTCTTCTTCAACTCCTGCCTTTTATTCTAACTCCAAATGGGTTGAGTTTGATCAATAGAGTACTATACTCATTATCACACTCTCTTCTACACACACACGCACACACATGCACACGCTCACAGTGCACACAGTGTGTTAAGAAGTCTATTGTGCAGGCTGAATGCAGACGGTGTAATTCCCTGGATAAAGTATAAAGAGTGATGAGTGTCCATTAGCCGGCCAGACGCATTTAAAGTGATACGTTGACATTGTGCGTTTCAGCCCAGAGTCAGTGAGAAGATGAGATGCTGTGCAATCTGATTGAGGAACTGTGGGGCCTAATTAAAACAAAATTATTTTCTGAATTAGAAATGTTTGAGTCATTTGCATTGAAGAGCCATTTGGTTTGTTCTCGAGGAGAGACAAAGAATAACAAAAGCCTCCCCACAGATGAAACCTTCAAAAAACATGGGCTTTAGCTTGTTAGTACTCAGACATCATCGCGTTATAATTTTTGCATTTCATTTTCATATATTTCAAACATGTTTTAAAAGTTAAAATAAAAAATACACATAAGATTCTGGTTTGTTTTTATTCCGATCTCTCCGATGAGAGGCCTCCTTTTACAAATGTCTCGGTGAGACTTCTAAACAAGCGAGAAGATGCATTTTATTTCAACGGATTAAGTCCAGACCGCCAAGATTTGCCAATGGAATGCGTCATTTCAGTGTTGAAGGGTTTCCGGTAACTCATGGGAACCATTCCTAAACCACCTCCCACATGGCACAGCAGGCCGAGTACGCAGGGGGTTCTGCCATGTTGAATGACACCCCTCAGTCCTCTTTCAACACTTAGTGCTCTCTGTGTGTTGTTTTTTTCACAGCCCTGCCTGTGTCCTCTACTCCCTGTTCCATGTTTAAGATCTGAAATCTGTGATACAGATATGTCCATGTATGATACTATACAGGCTTGCAAAATATTTTGTTTTGTCTTTAAATCCCATGTGATCTGTAATTTGTGTTGTTTTTTGCTTTATAAGTTTATCCAAGGCCCAAGAAAACAAAATGATCAGCTGAGGAAGAAAAGTAGCAGACTTAAATGTGTTACACTCATTAATTGGTAGATGGTACAGACAACGCACTTCCATAAAATAAGCCCCTTTGTTGTGATACAGTGTTTCTGCATATTCAGTTTCAGACTTTCATAATTCTACTAGTCTCATCGTTGCTGAAGAACTTCAATCTGACCGACCAGCCTGCAAAGCCAGTTCAAGAAGTTTGTAAAAGGCTGAACCTGTCTACAAAGTTTGGCTAACTGCAGAGCCCTAATAATGTTTTTTAGTAGAGGTGTGTGTGTGTGTGTGTGTGTGTGTGTGTGTGTGTGTGTGTGTGTGTGTGTGTGCGCTCACCTCTTCTCCCAGGAGTTGAGTCCCAGTATGTTGATCAGTAGTCTGCAGTAGTAGAAGGCTGACTGTGGTGTCTGAGTCTCTGGTTCAGTCTGCTGCACTGCCCTCATGTTCAACTCCTCACCTCTCTGAAACATTCAACAAATGACTTGCATGCATAAAACATAAAAGATAAAAGAAACCAAATAACCTAGTAGGTACACACAAAGTGCTTTACTGACAAACAAGGCTAAATTAGAGAGCCAATATTAAGTGCATTCAAAGCTCTGGTTTACTTTGTGTTGTTGTCTGCAGGCAGAATGAAACATGATTATCAAACACGAATCAGACCAAGTTGATTGAATTGTTCAAGAACAAAAAGTTCAATCTTCAACATAAACTGGAGATAGAGCACATCATCTCTAAATTTTCAACATTATAAAAGCATCATCTCATCCAGCAGTTTGAGACACTATATAGTAAACAAGTAGCTCATATTCACTTCTTCAGCTCATACTGGGAGCTTAGCATTTCAAATACTGAAAGGTTAATCTCATTCTAATAAAATAAAAAATAAAAGCATAAAAGTAGGGTTGACAAGTGAAACTCCAGAAACTTTCCATGGGACGTTAAGCTTGGGAATTTTGGAAATATTCAAAATCGGAAAATTTTCATGGGAATATATGGGAATTAACTGGAAATTGAGGAACATTGAATTGTATGATATCCATGCATAAATATTACAAATACAAATTTTGAAGCCCCAATATATCACCCCATAATGTCATCAAAACTTGCACAGCGCATGTACGGGGGGCGTGGCCTCAGATATTCAATTGTACGTGCATGAAATCTGGTTGTTTGACCTACCGGTAATTCTTTAGTTCCCCATGGAAACTAACTTTGAAAATTCCCAGAGTTTTGCAACCATAAATAAAAGTAAGGAGAAGACGTACATGAAGGACAAACTCTCTTTCAGCTGCGCTCTGTTTCAGGATGGCGTTGATCACATCGTTCTCTTGCTTCTCTGAAACACACACGGGAGGAGGCGCCGGGATGTTGAGTGGCATACCTATGGAGGCAAGTCAGAAGAAAGAGTTAGCTGCAAACAAAAGACTTCTAAACAAGTCAGTCACCAGATATTTAGAAAAACCAAAGCTGTTTTTTTCTATTCCTCACTTCACTTAAAGGTGCACACAGCTTGTTAGATTGTCCCTCATTATACATGTACATGTTTGGAATAACTTCTCTGCCTCTTCAAACTACATGATGTGGTCCAAAATCACATGTAAAGACCTGTAAGCTACAAAGGATCAGGATTCTTCAGCTGGACATTTCCGATGTTCTGTTCCAGCAGCTTCACTGACAGCCAGTCTTACAGAGGTTTAAACATCAACTGAACAGATTTCGCTGTCATTATAAATGAGATCAGGACAGATGATGGAATAGCATCACTAAAACAGGTAACTGTAAACGGAAAAAGTCCATTCATCTTTTCACACAAACAAGCTTGTTGTATTCTTGTTTGATTGAATAGACATGAGATTGAGAATTCCTCGACATGTTCAAACATCAGAACAACCACTGATCGGCTTCAGTAACACAGCATTGCACATATTTTGCTGTCAGGTTTGTTTTCGGAAAGCAAAAAAAAAGAGATTTTTTTCTCTCTCTCTTTTTTTTTTGGCTGATCACACCTTCAGTCTGTCAAATGTTGAGTCAAACCCTGACCGTGGATGGATCATATGTTTCGTGTTCCACAAAGTTGAAAAATCAAATGCATAATTTGCTTGTCTCAGCGTCCAGAGGATGGTTCGCTTAAGCCTGGTTTTGCTTTTCACAGGGACTATTTTACGAGCGTACACTACTATCACGATCTCTATATTTATGTGGAGTCTGTAACTTCAGATTTGGACAATTCACGCCATACTGTACGTACTTGGCTCGTGTGTGCATGCTTGTGTCTGCGTACCGGCCCTCTGTAGACACTCGGGGCTGGAGTATCCCAGGTACTGCAGCATCTCATCCAGTGCATCGTCTCCATCCGCCAGCGAGTCCCACGCTGGCACTGCCTCCCGACACACCCGTTTAGCCAATGGTGGAGCCAGAATCTGCTCAAAGCCTGACTCTCCTTGATCCTCCTCACTATCCATCCTATGCTCCTCCTCCTCCTGCTCGCCCCCTTCCTCTTCACCTCCTTTCTCCTCCTCACTAACATTCTTCTCCTCTTCTTCTTCTTCCTCCTCTACCTCTAGCCCTTCACTCTCCATCCCCGTTTCTCCATCCTCCGCCCCCCTCTCCTCCGGCCGCTCCTCTTCGCTGTCCTCTCTCTTCACATCTATTCTTTTTAGTTGACCTCCTGGAGGAGTACGTAAATGAATATTTGCGGTGTGAGGCGATTGTGTGTGTGAGAAAAATGTGTGCGTTGGGCTGCTGGGGGAACAGGGTGGAGGCCCGTAGAGAACAGCAGAGTCCCAGGAGTGTTTGCCAGCTACATCTCGGATGATGACACGCACGCAGGCCGGAGCAGAAGACAAACCAGCGGTCATTCCGCCTCCTGGCACGCCAGACTCCGATCGGATCTGAGAGGAAAAAAAATAATAATTCAGAAACATGAAGGACAGATTCTGTGTACAGAAGAAAATCTTTCAAATATTTAAGAAATGATTTTGAAAGTTTAGTTTAAAAAAAAGACACAAAAAAGAGAATAGTTTAGTTTAGCTTTTCGTTTGCAACCGTTTGAACTTTATAAAGAAAATAAAACAGTTGACGTTATCTTTCACTTTTTAAGGAAGCTTTAAGGTAAACAAAGTTGGTGTACTTTAAGTGGATTAAATTAAAATTTCCAAAGCTGATTTGATTTTTACTTTGTCAACCTGAGCTAAAAAATAAACATTGTCGACACAGTACATAAAATGATTAATATATATTTTAGTATTAAGACAGAAGTTGTTTTACATTTAAATACTACGATCTAATAACATTTTATTCAATGCTCTGACACACTGAGCAGAACTTTAATCACTACATGTCTTTTTCTTCACTGCCAAACTTTGTGTTTTGTTTTGAGATATTTTGCCTTTGTTAGAAGGCATGAAGCTTTAAGTACAGCCATCATATGCGCTGCTATTTCAGGCTAATGACAATAGAAGCATTGGTAATAAACTGGAACCCTTTCGCATTGAGCTCAGTCTGAATTTTTGATAATGGCAAACAGAGATTATAGACTGCAGTTACAGTGATACAGTGTGACCCTGACTTTAGTGTAGAAACACACTGAAGTGCCCTTTGATTTCAGCTGAAGTTACCTGATACACTGAGAGCAGTGTGGATCCATTTAAGACCAGAAACTGGAGGTTTGGTGAATGGAAAAGCTCCGGTCCGAGATCTGCACTCTCACAGAACGGGTTATCTTGGTTTTCACACACCTAGAAGAAAAACATTGGACGTCTCTTGCTCTAGCAAAATGTGAAGATCTTCACGAAAGCATTTACTGACAACAACAACAAAGAGCTCAATAGAGGGTAAAGGGACGACTGCCATTATAACCCCTCAAATCTAATGAAAAGTACCTGGCTGGAAAGAGTAGCCGGCCCCCCGGACATTGGATAATGTCCCAGATGGTTGACCAAGTGTGTGATGACTGTTCTGGCTGCGATGGAAACGAGGCCCTGCTGGATACGACTCCGAACTAGAGAGGCGGAGAAAACACAGACAGGCCGCAAACATCACTACAAGGACAAAGTCAAGAAAAAAAACAACACATTTAATTGATGTTTAAAGCTACACTTCAGGACTCTATTGTTGAGTCTGAACAGAACTTCAGCAGTTGTGGATAAAACCACAAAGAAGTACAAACACACTTTGAGCTTGTACATAGTTTACCCCATACGGAGAAGAAGCCAATGCCATCACACACTGTGCTGTGAGCAGATCCTGGCTAATCAACAGCATTACACACACACACACACACACTGTGATACACACACACACTTTCCATCAGGTCTTGTATTGACAGGGCTTTGAGAAGAGTACAGATATTTATCGACAAGACATTCTCAATGGCTCCCTGGACCTCAGGAGGGCTCAGGAGGAGACCGGGAACAAGGACAGACAAGAAAACAAATGAACATTGAAAATTCATGGGGATAAAAAAAACAACAGAAGTGCAAAGAAGATGAGCACGAAGAGAATGTTAAAGGAGTTATAAGGCAACAGGAAGTGAAGCAGTAAATAAGTGACGATACAAAAAAAGAAGAAGAGAGAAGCATGGTGAATTGTGGCGCTCCAGTCATTAGGGCAGACGCCGTGTTCTGGTGCACCACAGTAGGGGGCAATACACACTCTCCCACGGATGCAGACGGACTCACTCACTTTTCCAATCTTTGAGAGAATGGCAAAGGTTGGTTGACAAGTCATTTTGTTTCAAATGAAGAATGTTTGTGCATGCTTTAACCTCCACTTTACATGCATGGAAGACCTGCAGACTAGACTTTAGCTGTCCTGAATGTTGTCTTTTCAATTTCTGTCCATGAAAAAAAGCTATGCACACATCTTTACGCTTACAAACATGCCACATCTTGACACGCAGTGAATAGAACAAATGATAAGACTCCTTAGCGTTGCAGGATGTCCTTGTTGTTGAATGAAATACCTTCAGTGACAGGCTGGAGTTTGCTGGAGCGTTCAGAGTCTGGGCTGTGCAGTGGCTCAGGTTCCCGGAGGCTCTCTAAAGGCAGAAACGGGTCGTAGTCTGGACTCAGAAGGTCCGACAGCTGCAGCGGGTAATACTTGGGACTGTTGAAAGACTGTGCTCCGTACACACAGCCATGCAACACCTAGAGAGGTATGGGAAAAGATTTTGACATTAAATGAGGTAGATTCCTCATTTATGCTACTTCAGGTACTTCGTTATGATACAAACACGTGATTTCCATCTATGGACTGGTTTTGTAGAATATTCTTAAAGCTGATTTACTTTAAATCCATTTGCTCAACACAGCTGTTTGCAGGACACATGGTGTCATGATGATGTATTAAAATGTGGTTCTCTACTACATTAACACCAGCACTCATGGTGAATGTTTGTAAACTTGTTTCAGTCGCAGTCATACACTCGATAAGACTATAGCTAAACAACTACGATTATTTGCCTGTTAAAAGAAAGATTGTCTGCAAACCCCCAAATTATCAAAAAAGTCCATCATGTGAACATGTGTGGTCAAACAAGCCTTTTGAAAATGTTCCCTTCATGACATCACAAAGGGCAGTGACCCCTCCCCCAGGTGGGTGACACTCCCACAGCTAGGTGTTTGTTCTGCCTTCTGAGCGTTCCTTAATAAACAAGTGCATGAAGCGAGAAAGCCGGAGCCACCCATGCCCTTCTTGAGGGGCGTGGTCGAACACAGCTCATTTGCATTTAAAGCTACAGACACAAAAACAGCCTGTTCTGAGAAGGGCTAAAATGAATGGGTTTATAGGAATGATCAAACACAGGATCATTTAGAACAAGAAGCTTCACAGACATGTTTTGGGGCTTCTGAGACTTAGCATTAACTTCAGAGCGTTCCATTCTCGAATTTTTAGTTCAATATTTGATCTTTAATAAAGCCGGAAAAATACAACAAATTAATAGATCTAAATAAAAATGGCCTTTGAGAGCACTGTGCTGATTTCCATTTAAAATGCAAATGAATGCTCTTCCACTTGAATTTCCCTCGGGATCAATAAAGTATCTATCTATCTATCTATCTATCTATCTACTCTGTCTTATGATCAAGGACATTTCTGCACTCAATCAGGGGAAAACAGCAGCAAGGAATACAAATTATTTTTTTTTCAAGTCATAATTAAGTGCGACTTTTTAATTAACGGTTAGAAACTTCTCGAGTAATGATCAAGTAAATATTGAAATCTTAATTAAAGATTTCTGCTTGAATTGGAAGCAACTTCTTTCTGAATATTAATTATTCATACACACATGCAGCTCAGTCTAAACTTGTTGATTGCATGTATGGAAAGGCTATAGGTGACTGTATGTCTAAGGGGCTGTATTCTGTTGTTACAAACACTAGTATCCATACCTTATAAATACAGCTGAGCAGAGTCTTGGTGGGCTGGTCCTTCTCTGGGGGGCTGCGTGTTTGAACAGGCTGAAGAAGAGCTTTTGGAGGAAGAGCCATCACCCAATCCAAGAGACACAACAGAAGGGACACAACCAGCTGCAACACAGACAGACATTTGCAGGCACACGTTTTGTTTATTAGCCACCTGAGAACGATAGTAAGAATAAGATGGGAGGAAATGTGTGTGTTTGTGTGTGTGTGTTACCCTCTTGTCTAGCTCATGAGGAGAAGTCTCGGTGGTAGGCAGCAGGTATGTGATGGTGGCGATTAAAATCTAAGAAAACCAATTTTAAAAAAGCATGTCATTAAACCCGACAACACACAGCTACACTTCTGAGACTTCTTAGGTCAAAACTATAAAAGTCAAGTATTTAGATAGATTCCAGATATTCTAGCACCTCAGATGTTCATCATAAGACTGCAATGATCAGGATGTGCAAAGCATAAATCATGAATGAAACAATCGAGCGTTTTTGAAAGATTTCCAATAATGACGTGCAATTTCATGGTTGTTTATGTTCGCACCTCTACGATCTTCTTTGGAGTGTCAGGGGGGAATATCTGAAGATGATCCACGTGACTGATCAGGAGGTGAAGGATGTCTGACGCCACCAGTGCCACATTCTTATTGGGATACTGGGAGGTAAAACACACATGTTGAGCATCGATGTTAATTCACAAGTTTATTAAACACATTATGACTCGCATCATTATCATATACAAAAACACACATATTGACCTTATTATGTTTGAACTCAGAACTGTTTTCATATGTACTCTATATGAAACATATATTACATCAATAGTAGGGCCCAACCAATATGGGAATTTTTGGGGCCCACACTGATGTCGATATAGGATACAGAAAAATATCGGCCAACATCTTTCTTAGTTCTACGTTTGGTCTGATAGAAGGATTTAGATATAATCATTTATTGCATTGATCCCACAAACAACGTTTTCAATCACTTGTGAAAATGACATTCAGAATAATGTAGACAAGATCTGTGTCACGTCACTGAACTGGAAGGTAACTGCTGATGAACGTGCGGCAGTGCTGAACACTCTGCAGAGTAATACAATGATACTCACATAAAAATGCTATCTGACCAGTAAGCACATGTAATAATATTGGCGCATATCTGGGCTAAAATTAGCCGACACGAGTAGTCACTGGATATGATTTCTAATATAGCTGATATTAACGTCAGGCTGATTAATCGGTCTAATAGATAGAGATTAAATACGTCAGACAGGCTGAAATGAAGATCAGCATCCAGCAACTATGAGGGACAGAGAGTGGGCTCTGCATGGAAATAAGACAATCCCTCAAGCTTCCTTGAGTGAGAGTGTGTGTGTGTGTGTGTGTGTGTGTGTGTGTGTGTGTGTGTGTGTGTGTGTGTGTAAGAGAGAGAGCTTGTGTGTGCATATCACAGTGCCAGTGTCTGCGGCTACTGGCTATTGGTATGAGGCAAGGGATGCAGACGTGGACATGCAGTGTGTTTATGTGTTATATTAGATGTGTGTGTGTGTGTGTGTGTGTGTGTGTGTGTGTGTGTGTGTGTGTATTTCTGACACAGCTTGCAGCATTCCCTTTGGATTAGTCCCCTATCTGAAGGAGGACCAAACATATTGACAGTCCAGGGTTTGCTCCCAGGAGTGAGTGAATGCAAGTGTGTGTGTGTGAGTGTGTGTGTGTTGCTGTAATGTCTTAGCAGGCCATTGGCTGCCGATACACAAGCTAGGGATTCCAAGGTTGAAAAGGTATGTGTGTGTGTGTGTGTGTGTGTGTGTGTGTGTGTGTGTGTGTGTGTGTGTGTGTGTGTGCGTGTCCATCTAGAGCCACTTGGCGATGGATGAGACAGAGAATGTTGGATGGTATTATTTGGATCAGCAGGCCTTTCCAGTGTAGTGGCCTGAAACCTACAATTGTACTGAGGCAATTCCTCCCACACCAACACTCATCTGCTCCAACAATATTTTCCATCACACTTTGGCTCCTCGCAGTTCCACCATGTTAAACACACCAACATCACCAACAGCCAGTTTACAGGCAGTGTTTGTAGTGTTTGTAAATTTAACAAGTCACCTCCTCCAAAGAAACCTAATCCCATGAGTCTCTGCAGTGTCTCATGTTTTCTAATTTAATACATTTAACAAATTTAAGAAATAGCATGCTTATTTTTTCCAGACAGCTATGACATCTAAGTGTAGAAAAAGTTTGAAAAAGACTCGTTCAAAACCACATCTTCCTGATATGACCTCTTCTGACATGTAACATTAAACATCATAAACACAGAAGGGTTATAGGATTGTGTCAAAATGAACAAAATGTGTGATAAAGGAATCATTTCTTGAATGAGATTTTTGTGATTTGAAAATCTTACCTGATGTCTCCTGGGGATACTGTTGGACAGTTTTAAGACGTCATGACGGTGCGGTTTAGTTTGTTAGAATTATGTTTGAGGCTACACAAAGCTGAATTAAACCTGGCGTTGCGTTGCAATCTTTTTTTCCATAAAATGTGAACTATTCCAAATAAATGTAGTATTTGGTTTTCAAATTAAATATTTCTAACTGAAGTGCAAGAATTGCACATCTTTAAGGAGCTGTGCTATCTCATCTGAACGTCTTGATGGCGATGATTTGCGCACACTTGAAGTTCAGTCTACATGTCTTTAAAGCAAGATCTTTCTCGATCGGTGACGTGGCTCAGTCCAGTCAGCGCGATATGTAAATCAAGTCAATATTGGATCTGAAACTGTTATTAGATCAGATCGGTCCCATCACTAGTTCAAAGAACAGATAGAGGTATGAAGCACAATGGTGAGCTACATGTATAAGGGGGTTACCTAAAGAGTGACTATCTACTTAATAAAGTTTGTGAGCAGGAGACTCTGTTTGAGGGTAACAGTAAACTGTAATCAGGTCAACATCAGGCCCAGGTGTTTTTTCGTGCCACATATGATGATAATTCTTTTGGGCATTTCTGTGATATCTCTTTTCCAAAAATGGGATTGAGAGACGGATGTAGGGACAAGTAAACAACAAAACGTCTTTGCATTAAAAAGAAAAACATTAGCATGGGATATTTGTGATATTTCATCTCTTTGTTTGTAATTATTTGGGGGATGTTTCATGCTAATGGTGCTGTTGTGACATTTTCAGCTAACATGTCTGACTAACTCCATGAAGGAGGCCAGACACAGAAATAAAGAATTCATTCAATCAGCATCCAAAAATGTCCAGCATGTAATTTCTCCCAAATTCAAATAAAATGATTTTTAAACCATGTTTACGTTATATTCATTCATTTAATGTGCATTTATAAACACATTACTAGTATAAGCAGTAACTTCTTTGCCCTGGGATTATGGACAAGTCTTTCTAACATGCAGACAGAAGGGAAACAGATGTTTAGGCACCACAGTGTTGAGTAGATCAGTGTGACAGGCAGCCAATCAGCAGGCTGTCTGATACAGATTCATTGCTTTGGTCTGATCACATTGAAGTGCAGTCAGAGCCAGAAAGTGGATGTAGGTCAATGGGGACAAAGTTATAAAGAAACCACAGTTTGCATGAGATCACTGGACTGAGCTGGGCGGACACGTGACCCTCAGAGATTTATATTCCAATGACTCACTTTAAGGTTGTGTGTGAAAGGTTTAGGGTTAGGGTGGGTTGACTTTTCAAGCCCAATGTAATCCTTCCTGGAGTTTTTTTTGAAGAGGTTAAAAAAAAAAGTGACTGACCTTCAGAGTAACACAGAGGACGTTGAGAGCGTCTTTAATCAGCGGATGTTGAGTCCCATGAACCAACTCCTCGCACATCCAGATCCCCAGACTGCACAGAGCCACACACCTGACAACACAGAGCCCATACAGTGTGAGCGAGCTTTTACACGTGATGATGTCATACAAGAAAAACTGTTCAACAAGGATCCACACAAGTTCTGTTCATACAGTTCACTCCAGACACATCAAAGACTTAAAACGTGTATTCATGAATGGTTTAGTAGCAGAAGAGTGATTATTGATTTATTGATTCATTCACTAAATAACCATTTTGCTGATCAGTGAACACAAACAGGAGTACTCAGCTGTTAAAGCAGAATGTGTTATTGGTTAAACAGGGCGAATAAATAAACTGAATAACTTTAATATGAAACTTTACATCGTAACGGGTATCCACATTACTGCCATGATTAAAAAAAAACCGAAACATCTTTTTTAAAATCTTCATACATAAATCGCTTGAATTAAATAAAAAAATCTATTTTTCAGCAAAACTCTTTTTGAGACTAGCTATTCAGATTGAAATTCATAGAAATATCAGCTGATACAGTGAACTTTTTATGCCCATTGTTGAGAAAAGATAGAGTCAGAAATCAGGGACAGAGTGTGGGGAACGACATTGAATTGGGAAATTAAAGCCCACTTTCAGGACTTTAGACTCCATGCTGTATCTCACCCAAAGTGCAATAGTCGCAATGATAATAATAATAATTGTTGTTAGCCATATTTTGTATATTTCGCTTTTTTCCAACGGAAAAGTGTTCTATTATTTATTTTATCTTATTCTTTATATTGTTACTTTTTTGTTACCTGCTACATTTTATTGTTGTCTTATATGCTGCTGGAAACCTACATTTCCCTGAGGGAGTCATCTCAAAGGGATCAATAAAGTTCAGTCTAAGTCTAAGTCTACATACGGCGTGCACCCTAACCACTCGGCCACCACAATTTTTGAGATTGAATGAAGACACGTCCGAGTTGTGCATTGACTGTTCAATGCAAACAATATGCTGAAAGCTTTTTTTCTTGAACTATTAAAAATTTGTTTTGGTACCTAAATGCCAAATCAGGTTCACATTTCTGAGGCCATAATGGTCTGATGGACATTCTGTTGATGCTCCTGAGTAAGAACGTTGCATTAAAGCCTCGTTTCCACCAAGCGGTCTGCTTGAGATCGGTTATTGCCGTTTCCACTGTTAAAAGTTTGGAATGGTACCAAAATAACTGGTCTGTACCGTTCTTGTTTCTTTTTTTTCTCGATAACCTTCTGTTAGGTTGCCAAGTGTACTGATCCAACCCTAAAGTTGTGAACTAGACACACATGCAGTCTGTTCATTGGTCAGAATCTTCACTTACCGTGCGACAGCTGTAATAAAGGACACAGACAAAACGCACCATGTTTAAAATATCCTGTCTATTGTCAGCCCCGTGGACAATCATTGATTTTTCTTTACGCTGTCACATTCTTCTTCTTCGTTGAATTTACTTGCCGTCTACAAAATGTGGCACCGCTGTGATTTACTGATGTGTAAGTGTACGGTTTGCTTTGGAAACACAAACAAGATCAGGGTTTACCGTACCGAAACCAGACCTGATGGCTTGGTGGAAACTTGGCTTTAGAGAGCAGCTAAAAGATCAGAGTTCTTCATGAGCAGCCTCACTCAGAAACACATTCACAGACAGGAACTTGCCTGGCAGGAGCAGAGGGTTCCTCCCTGGCAGAGGTCAGGATGGTTTTGATAATGTGCTCCTGTAACACAAAGCACACAGAAAAACTCTTAAACACTCTTTTATTCAGATCATAAGAAGGGTGACAACTGGAACTTGGAAGTGTGAGGTGTTAATATGAGTCATACATGTTGCACTAAATATGGCCCAAAGGCACAGCGCAGACTTATCTACACACATGGGCAGACAGATTCAAACACACACACACACACAGTCCCTGGTTCTGTTCCCTTCAGTCAGAGTTAATGACCGCTTACCGATTCAAAACAAGCCTCTGCCTCGTAAGAAACGAGTGAGCGGGCCCGAGATGCTGCCACGCATGGCATTAGCAGGTTACAAGGCAACAACAACAATAACAACATTACTCCCATAGCTCTGGACTGTTACAAGAATGACTGATCAGACATTAACCTATTAGTTTACTTCTCAGACCGCCTGCGGGAGGCACAAATGTGTGCTTCAAGTTTGGCCTGAGCTGAAAGGAGATAAAGTTTGTCTCAGAGTTTGCCCCAGTGCTTTAGCTGATGTCGTCTTCCGTCGTCGTGCGTCTCTGACAGAGATGACCATCTAAGTGTGCAATGAAACTCCTCTCAAACAGCAGTAAAATAGATACCAACCAAAAGACAGTCCCCTCTCTATTTATAACCTTTTTGAAGTGTATTCCTTCCAAGACCTTTTGCAGAGATATATATTTTTTTATATTCTGATGTATTTTACTATCATATTATACACATTTACATGACACTGGCATGATGACTCATCAGAGGCAGACTACTTTTACTTCCACTTGCCTTGACATCAGGGAACTTTGTGAGCACCACGTCGGCTGTGGTGGGATGGAGGGCGGGAATCTCTCCATATAGGTTTGGAAAACACACCAAAGAACCGAGCAAGATCTGGGCCTCTACCCTCGGAGCCTTGAAAAGAGGAAGGGGAAGGATAGAGACAAAAAGGAAGTAGAGAAGAGGACAGAGAAAAATGCTAATTGCAAATAAGAACAAAAAGAAAATCTCATATACAGTGTATGTATATATATATATTTGTCAAAAGGTGTGGAGGTGTGTTACATTAAACTACTGTGTGTCTCTGTTTTGTTGTTGGAGTTTCTTACGTTGAGCGATGAGCAGACGGTGACTCTGGAAGCTGCGATGATGAAGTCCAGGATCAGCATTGTGGCTCCAGGTAGTCCAATGCTGAAGAACCTGGGACTGCAGTGTTTTATGATTGTGTTCACAATGTCCTATGGATAACATACAGTTTATTAAAAAAACAACAACAACAACAACACAATCACTGAAAAACAGAGCAGTCCCTGCTTTAATCTGAAGCAGGAGAATCATTTACGAATCAACATAAGCAGAAGAAGCTGTAGAAGGATGACAGTATTATAGTGCATGGTGACTTCTTTGTATCTTATTGTATCTTATGTGTCATTTGTCATTACCTGGTCTTGGTGCATCAGTCCCTGGTGCATTATGTTGTAGAAGTGTGTGAGGAAGTCTGTGTTTGGGGAAACATCTTGTCGTCTCTTCATTATTCTGCAAATCAGCTTGTAGGCGTGAAGCTTCCCCTGCTTGTAACGCTCTGTCAGCATGGTGGCCTGGAGGACACACACACACACACACACACACACACACACACACACACACACACACACACACACACACACACACACACACACACACACACACACACACACACACACACACACACACACACACACACACACACACACACACACACACACACACACACACACACACACACACACACACACACACACACACACACACACACACACACACACATTCAAATACTAGAACATGAATTGACATGTACTGAAGTTTGAGGACAATTAAAGTATATTTGTTTGAAACTATATTTGTTAGACTGTAACTGTCTGAGTGACTTCACTGCTCAGGTCCATAATTGTGAAACAAGCTGAAAGATTGGCTGAATATTATCTTCAGCGTCAGTGTTTTGATTTATGGAGCAAAAAGTGCTTGTTTTATCCACTTCATGGCAAGTTGTTTTTAAAAATGCCAGACAAGACAAATAAAAGGAGTGCTTCAGAAAAATGATTTTCTCTTTCTCCGAAAATAAAAGGGAGTCCGTGTTCTACAGCTGGATCAGTCAGTTAAGTGTTTTTGCTTTTATTGTTGCGTTTGATCCAAGCTGACCTTCAGAACACACCAAAGTAATGCAACAATACGGACAAAGTAACTTGATGGATGTTCTGCAGGGTTTAATTACATTTATAGTCAATGGAGTCTGGTGGCTGTAACCAACTTTTTTGGTTAAAAAATAAATAAACCCTTTCTTTGTTACTGAGAGGTATATTCCTGGATGGATCATTGAAGCAGAAGAATCATATCAAACACTTTATGTAACAATTTGAGCCTGGTAGCTGCAAAAAGGAGCACTCTAATAGGAGGAACTGTTGATCTAGAAGATTTCTTAAAACGTTCCAATTCCTGAATGAAAGACAAATAGAAATCTAAAGTGTTGTTCACTAGTGTGTGACTGTAAACATACTTGCTCACACACTTTGCTGGGAGGCAGAGGTGTAAATGTTTAAAACTGTGATTGCAGATATAAATGTGCAATTACATTATACAGAGCTCACCACTGTGCACACCTCGTGATTAGACATCTTGAAGTGCAAATGCAGTGTGGAAAAGTGATGGAAAGATTTTTGCTACAAGTGAAGACATTTATAAGATGTGTACTTAGACTTCAATGCATCTAATAGAGATCTCTGAATCACACTGACCTTAAAGAGCCATGGAGTGAGAATTCTCAGTGGTGGGATCAGAACAGGAGGAGGAGGAGATGTCTGGTTGTCCAGAGAAATTCCCAAATTATCTCGAATCTAAAGAGAAAAAAAAAACATACTGGGCTTTTTCAAAAAAGAAAACCAAAGACCTAGCATACTTTATGCAGGGTTTAATGAAAGTACTTACCTTGGCCAGGTTTTGCCACAGCTCACACAGATAGTCAAAGACCTGAGCATGGATCTCTGGGTCTTTGATGCTATTGACGTCCCCTAGGATACCAAGCATCCTTCGCCACATTACCGTGGCAACATCTGAGTGCCATCCAGTTAACGAGCCACCCGCCATCACACTACAGTCCTCGCTGGGGAACTCACTTGTTTCTGAAATCAGTCAATGAATCGACCAGTGACTTCTCATTGATCATGAAAGGAAGAGCAGAAAAAAACAGGAAGTGTACATGTTTGAGTGTGTTAGCATTACCCAGGTCATCTGGAGTCTGCAGGACTGAGTTGTGGAGCTTCTGGTCCAGTTGTAGGTGTGTGTGTGAGTGGGAGTGTGTGTGATCTGTGTGATCTGCTGTCAGCGTGGCAGGGGAGGGCGTCTGAGAGCGAGAACCCCCGAGAGAATGCATGGGAGAGGCACTCTCTGAACCTGAAGAAGAAAATCAAGAAAATGCACAATAATGAAGTGAAAAAAGCAGAAGCTACTGTACAATCGTTTGCCGGTTTATGGGATAGAGAAGCAATCATTAACAGTATGTAGATGATCTGTGTAAATCTACCTGGTGCAAAATATAGTATTCAGGACATTCATTTAAACCCTATGGAGATACAGTTACCAAAAAGGGCTTCATGCGATGTGCATACCAGTGACAGTGACAGTGTGGCTGAGGCTGCTGGTCTCTGAGTCGAGGTGGAGTGTTGTCAAACTTGCTACTTCATGTTCTTCACAGGCCACGCCTCCTCCCAGACTATCCTGGTCCAGTGAGCTGCCTCGACCTCCTCCGCCTCCACCTGATCCAGCTCCTCCTGCACAGTTCTCTGAACTGAATGTAAAATCTGCAAAGCAATTTTTTTTTTCCGTTAATTATTTCAACAAAAACTATTCTAAATGTTGGCAAATCAAAAAATGTAAGGGTTAGGGTTTGTTTTTTTTTAAGCAGGAGCTAAAGGTTTTTAGAATTGAATGAAATAAAAAACTTCCATATCCTCTCACAAAAGCTCTTTAAACTTCAAATTTGCAAGGGGAAGGTTTGTTTTTTTTCATCTGGGGATTTTTTTTTGTTTTCCTAGTTTTGGATTTTATAAAAACACGTCTACAAAACATTCTGTCAATGCTCCTGATGATCGATATAACAAGCAGCAGGGAAATCAAAGAACACTTCAGTGTCTTGTCTTTCAATGCCTTGAACGATTCGATTGATTGCATTGCTTATGTGACTTTGTGTTATTGTGTTGGACATGGGTTAACTCAACACAAATAATGTGGAAGCAACAGTAAATAAGCAATTCATTTGACCTGACAGCAAAGAACAACTGTTTTCATCGACTGTTTGACAGGTTCACACGTAACCAGCCACACCCATTCATACACTGATGGCTGAGGTTTTTATGTAGAGTGACCATCACAAGTAACTAACCCCATTCATAAAGCAGGAGCTGGGGATCGAACCCCCGACCTTCAGTATGAGAAGTGACCCACTCTACCAACCCAACTCAATGAATACTTGTGCCTGTATGAAAATGTGTCTCAGTTTGTAAATATCTGAAATTAACAGCTGCGTTCTTGTTCCTTACTATCAAACTTGCAGGTGGAGTACTGAAAGGCATTAAAGGAGTCTGATTGGCTGTCTGAGCTGACGACGTCAGAACCGCTGGCACTCGCTGGTGACGTCCATTCAGAGGGAACGCCTGGGTCATCGATAGGACGGGGATCATCTGAGGGTCTGGATCCAGGACTCTGACCTGCCTCCAGGAGCTCTGGTAGGTCCCTGGGAACCTCCAGACTTCCCGGGCTGCTGCCACGACGACCCTGCGTGTCAAAGGATGCGAGATTAAACTTTCAGCTCCTTTAGATGCACAAATTATACTCTTTTAATGGAGTTTCTGCCAACACGTGTTGTTCTCACTGCTGTTCCTTTGGCTCTCAGTCGCTCCTGGATAAATTCGTCCATGAGGTCGGAGAAGTTCGGGTTGCTGCTTCCTACGTCACTGGAGACCGGACGGGCCTTCTGGACCACTTCCTCTTTATTGACTAGAGTCAGACGGAGAGGCAGATATAATATGATGAGAGCACAAACACTAATGAACTAACTAACTAACTAATGGAAAGATTGAGCAAGATTCACACACTTAACACACCAGTCAGAAGGTCAGATGTCACACAGATAAATAGAATCTTTGTCCATTAAAGTAGATTATCCTTCTCACTATCCTATCAGAGGTACTGTAACATAGCGTCTCTAATCTAGTCTGATAAAATGAAAATAATACTGCTGCTTCTCTCTTTATCTGTAAAAGCAGTTATGGTGCGTGCGTGTGTGTGTGTGTGTAATGTAGGACCCTGAAAGTTAGCAAAAGACTGGTTGTTAAAAAAAAGCCAAAACACAACAACAGGCACACCCACTAAATAAAGCAATGCATGTTAATTCACACCATGCAGAGACAGTGAGGCAGTGTCACCTTGTTTAGTCCAAACAGGCAGCATGTCAGAGGCTGATATTAGTGTTGTTAAATATCTATAAGACGTATTGCTGTTGGCCTGCTAGCAAAAACAGCAGTCAGTGTGGGTCTTTAAACTCGGAGGGCAGAGCGTTTCCTTCTGTCCCAGAGATAAGATCAAATATGCTGACTCACTTTTCTTTTCTTGAAGCTAAAGCTGGTAGAACTGTCAGAGCCTGGTAACATCTACAGCTCAGTCCCAAGGCTCAGGAGAGATCGATGAATCAAGAAAGAGGGGCTTCACTTTGCTGCCACCCAGCTGATGAAAATCTTAACTTGCTGCACATTTTTCTAACAAGGTTTGACTCTGGAAACTTCCACTTATACACAATGGCCCCTTTCCACAAAACAAGACGGGCTGTGTTCAAACTGCAGTGTCCTGCTTAACTCAGGGACAGACATCGTCTGTTCAGGAAGTGGTCACGTTTGAACTTTTTTAACCACAGAATTCCAAAAGAAAACCCCAAAAACTTGGAAGTCATCAGAGCTCGTTATTAGAAGAATCTCTGGTTGTGATCTTATGGAGGGAACTGAAGTTAGCAGCAAACAAATTCAACTCGACACAGCTAGCCAAAAGATGACATTTGTTTGGGTTAATTCAGCTAAGACATCTACAACAAATGACTAAGTAACTATTAGTGTGTTATGTATACATTTCTTCCAGGCTGGATGTTATATACCACAAACACAACAGCATCTACAGATAGACTATTAATGTGGAATGATTATCTGTCATGCCAACATTGACAACACGTACAGAAAACATGTAAACACAAAAGTCTGTCCTCTAGCATGGCTTCAACTAGACTACACTCATCCTAGCACCAAATATTTCTGTTATGTTACTCAGCCCTGAAGAGTGCACCGTGTCTGTGTGACAGGACACTTACAAGGAACTCACAAGGACACTTATTAAGGACACTTAAATACGTCCCAAAAGGACACTTAGTCCCACAGCTCATAAGGACACTTAACACATAACTCATGAGTTTTTCATAATATAAGAAATAAGTAAACCCCGTTTCCAAAACCTTTCAAGGCCCCCAAATAATTTGCAGTAATAACACCCATCTCAATATAAATTAAAAATGTCTGTAAAGGAAACAAACTGGTCTGCAGTATAAAGTATTTGTGCCTGTGTCCCTGCCGAGCTTACAGAGGTTAAGACAAACTTAGCAGTATGCATTTGTACAAAGCATCAAGATTGGCCAAATACTTGGAAAATAAAACCTTGGCAAAATTCTATAAAGATGTGTGTTCACCTTTTTCAATATATGAAAATGACTTTAGAAAACAGAAATAAGATGTTGTACACGCTAAGTAGGAACCATGAGTCTGTGCTCTTTTAAGGAATGCAGTACTTTACTCAACACCCAGGCCCAAGCCTAGGGGAGGGGGCAAAAGCATCCATTGCACCCTTAAATTAAATGTCTACACCCTGAATCGAATGGGAGCTTTTACAATAAGCAACACATATTTTTCATTCTTGAGCAAGGTCACTGTAGCTGCACCCTCTTTAGTCTAAAACACTCCTCAAATCATTTAGCTCTAGAGATGAGACTGTTAGTGCTTTAAGAAGCTTAGCTGCTTCCTTTTCATTTCCTCTTTCATTCAAGACTTGATTGAGGAACGGGAACTTCTTAAACATCCTTGTTTAGTTCCCCTGGTTTTACTTGGCTGAGTGAACTCAAACGAAGTTTTCGTGCTGTGATTTTTTAAAGCTTTGATGGCAGCGTAAGTCTTTAAACAAACAGAAAGTTACAACACAATATCTAGTATACCTAGTGATGATAAATGTGACTTTAAGTGTGAAGGTGGGGCTGCTGTCAATACTATCGTAATCCTATGGAATAAGCTCTCAAACAACAGACCTGAATGAAGGAATAAAGAAAAGGATCAAACAGGGCGACGCCACATTATCTCCACAAACAGATTCAGGTGATGAATCACTGCGCTCACTCAAACCTGTGATCCTTGAGTCAAAATAAATGAAACCCAGTCGTGCAGTCTGATAGCCTTGAGAATAAGAATGAATAAAAAAAACGGGGGCTCCTGACTTAAAAAGCCCACTTTATCACTTATATTGTTAGATGTTAGTGGTAGTGGACAATAACCATCCAGGACTGTTTATCTGGAATCTTTACCTTTTCTTATCCATTCAAATGTTCCGCTTGTTTCAGTAACATCAGCACAGACATTCATATATAAAGTGTTATTCTGCCTTCTAGTGGTCTGAAAACAAACTACAGCAATATTGCTTTACTGCTATATATAATTAAAGCAACTTGTGTTTGCTCTTGATTCACTTGTATATGTGTTTGTCAATTCAACTTTGACATTAACGTTCTAAATATAAAACAGCTCTGAAAGATCTGGAGGGCTTTCTGTCAGGTATAATGTATATCCAAGTGTGTTCTATGTAACTTTCAATTCTTCTTTTGTTGGGATTTTCAGCTTCTTCCTGTGTAGCGGAAGAGGGGCCGGAGTCCAGGGAGGAGGCGAAGGAGGTACGAGGAGGCGGCATGCAACATCAAGGAGAGGGATAAGGAGGCGGAGAAGAGGGTAAGGGGGAGAGAGGAGGTTAAAATCCCAAAGCTCTGAGAAGAAAGAAGAGAGGAGGAGGAGGAGGAGGAGAAGGAGGAGTAAGGGGTTTCCCAGTTGAAGGTAGAGGTGAATAGATATGGGAGGAGGAGGGGATCCTTGACAGGAGGCAGGCTGGAGGAGGGGCTTCGTTCAAGAGAAAACACATCAACAGGGAGTTTGAATTTCAGTCCAGCAGCAAGATGATGAGTGTCAGCCAAAAAAAAAAAAATCATTCCATCATAACAAACCAGTTAAAAACAGCCAAAAAGGAAAAGAGAGTTGCTGGTGTTTGTGTATTGGTGAGTATCTTTCTTTCCAAAGTTGCTGTTGTATCTTTTGTGTCCTCTGTGAGCACTTCGTTTGTTGCAATCCTCACCTGGCGGAGTCGTCTTTCGTCCAAAGTAGCCCAGGACGTGGGAGTAGAGGTCTCTTAGCGATGCGTCGCCCATGGCTGCCCGGCCCTGCCTCTGGGGCGAAGAGCCTTGGGATGAGCCCTGACCTCTGGGCCGGGGCTTTGAGGACAGAGCGTGAACCATACTCTTATAGACGCCGCCGAGGAGAGCCCCCTGGTGGTGTCTTGAGGAAGTGCTGCCTGGCTCCTGGGACCTTGAGCGAGACGCTCGAGACCGCAAGGCCGAACGTCCCAAACGGCCACGTACCCCCGTCGACACGCCAGAGCTTGATGTGGACTCTGAGTGAGTCTCAGGACCGGAGTTGGATCCCATACTGGACTGAAGATGTTGCTTGTCCCTGTCTCCTTCAGTTCCAGCCTTGTTTTCAAGGCCTCCAGAAAATGTTGCACTCCCTGCCACGCTGTTTTCTACAACAGCCCCAGAACCTAGTTTCTCATGTGCCCCTGCTCTATGGCTCAGCCCAGCCGCAGAGCCAAACTTACCTGCAACCCCTGTTCCTACTTTGGCCCCTGACCCTGCACCGGCTCCAGTCCCAGACCTGTCCCCTGCTGAGTGGCTGTGTGTGTGGAAGTGACTGAGCCGGCGCAGCCTGGCTTTCCAGTGAGCCTCTTTACTCTCAAGGGGATTGTGAAACTGGACTGACTCGGTCGAGGGTCTGAAACTGACATGAACGCCGCTCAAGTGATGCCTCTTGTTGCTTCTCGAAACCTTGGATTTAGTTGGGTCTGAAGTTTGGTTTGACTCAGTGCTAGATTCTATGGAGTTCTGGTCTTGTCTCATTGGACTGGACCTCCCTTTATCGTTCTCTGTTTCTTCTCCCGTTTCCTTCCACAAATCCCTTTTCTCTTCCCATCCTGCTGCCCTCTCTGTGTTCCCTCCTCCCTTTTTCTCCCCGATGTGTCTTTCTAGACTAGCGCTTGCCTTCGAATTGGGTGAGGGCCACTGACACTGCAACTCCAGACACTCGTAGATACTCCTCTGCTCTGCCTCGTTCTCTTCTATTGAATCCACACTGCTGTGCCTCACGGATTTACTTACCTGTCTGTCCTCTCTCACCACCTGCCTTGCTTCTCCTACCTGCCCTGCGTGTTCCATTTGTGTTCTCGCAACTCCTGTTTGCACAGACACGGGTAAAGCTACAACACTGTTTTCTACGACGAGACAAGAATTGTTTTCTTCTCCTCCCTCCTCCTTCTTCTCACCCCCTTTTTGAGTGAGGTAGTCCCTAATAGAAGAGAACAAATCGTCCTCCTCTACCCCAGTTTCTCCTTCTTCTCCATCGTTTTCCTTCTCAGATGAACAGGCGAAGGCAGAATCCCAGTCGCTAACCCAATCAGAACCTGAACCTTGGCTCCGAGAGCCAATCTGCGGCCAGAACTGGTCATAAACACTACCATCATCTTGCCCCTCTGAGGAGGAGGAGATAGCAGCATCAAAGGAGGTAAAAGGGGGGGGTGAGGGTGCGGTGGGGGTGTGTGGGAGTGGTTGAGCTGCGTGGGTGTTGGCTGCAGGTAAGAAAGAAGTAGTGGAGTGCTGTTGGAGGGGATTTGGGGTTGAAGTGGGATCCCTCTGGGGTTCTTCACCTTTGACCCGTTCAGCGATGAAAGGCTCCATGACGTCAGAGGCACTGCTGCTCCGAGCGAGGGAGGAGGGCGCTGGGGGGTCCAGGTCGCAAGCCACTACCTGGAAGACCTCTGAACAGGAGGTGGGAGGGGCCTCATCGCTCTGGGAGGAGTGGCGCATCCGAGAGGTGCGGGATGTCAGTGTGATTGGCGGGTCCTCGAGGTCTGGTTATAGGAGGAAGAGAGTGAGGTTAGTGGGGGTCTGTGAGGAAGGATACATGCACACATACAGACACACAAGCAGACAATGAACAAAACCACAAAAGATACATGAGACCAAAAACAAACTGGGTTGGGTTATCTCTGAATAGCTGAGAAGATCAGGGTGCAACATAGAGGTAAAGAGGCCAGTAAGACGTTTGGTATTAAACTGCAGGATCTGTCAGACAACATTCATGATATGATACATTTAGCAGCTCTTCAGAGTCACTTAGGCACTGTAAAAAAACCTGCAAAATGAAAACTGCTTTCCACTGCTTCGCCACGGGAAGTGAAAATATCACTTCAGCTTCAATGTTTTAGTTTGTTTGGACTTTACTGAGATGTTATTGAGATGAATATAACATCTTTGTGGTGCAACCAAAAATGTAAGAAAGTAACCAGAGCCCCGACGGATTAATGGTCTGATATTAGCATATTCAGTGACTACCACTATCGGCTACTTTAACCACAGATATGTGCTGATATTACTCAATTTATCCAACAGATAAAAATCATTTGATTTGAGTCACACTGTCACCGACAGATGGAATATAAATATAAAACAAATATCAACCAATATATTGGTATACATTTTTTTCTCTCTGTAATATCTGTATCAGACCCAAAAATTCTTTTTGATGAAATTCTACATCGGTCGGACCCTAACTAAGTAGTTTTAACGAATGGTCAAGTGTGGACTACGCACCCAAACTTAATGATGCAAAGCTGATACAGAGGGCTGACAGGTTGAACTGCTTTACTGTTAGGTCACACAACTGTTGAATTTTCATGACGATTCTGCTGATGATTATGTTACTCAAATCCGAGCAGCACTCATGGTTTGTTTTTAGCTGACAACACTGTCGACGGCTAAGACATATTTTTAAACAAAGACAAAATAAAAACAATCTCCTTCAGTATCTGCTGCTTTAACAATATTGACAGTCATGTACACAATATTATTTTCTTATAACTGATTGGAGGTGTTACAATGAGTAAGAACAATTATTTAAAAAGGAAAGCTGCAAAAAAAAAGGGCATACACCCACCACTCATCGATAGATAATAACATAACATCAAACCTGAATTGCAATAAAACCCAAACTTTTTTTTTTGCAAAAAGAAACGCTCAATGATCTTTTAAAATCCCTCTATGAGGAGGATATGAGAACGTTAATTCCCAGTAAAGAAGTGAAGGTGTGGAATTATATTCTTTGTGGAGAAAAGAAGCACATTTGAAATATCACACGAAATCCTTGATTGGAGATGAGACGGGTATGGAGACAGAGGGGAACTAAGCATTTTTTCATCTGGAGAAGAAAATGAAAGAACAAAACAACAAACCGACATGCACGTGTGACGACAGGCAGATAAGCATTAAACAGCGTGCAGGATAACAGGAAGAGGAAGAAGAGAAGAAACGGAGCGATAAGGAGTATCTGTCTACTTTTAAAGGTCACATATCATGCAAACTGCTCTTCACCTGGTTATCTAACACTAATATGTGTTCCTATTCTGTTGGCAAATGCTCCAACAGAATAGGAACACATATTAGAGTTAACACAAATGCGCCTGCTCCACTTCTTAGTCAACGTGTGCTCAAACATGCTAATAGGAGATGTTCCCCTTCATGACATCACAAAGAGCAGTTACACCTCCACCATCAGAAGGAGTTTTTTTTTTCTGCCCAGCGAGCCTGCCTTTCCACTGTGAACAGTCGGGCATGGTGCAAGAAAGCCTGAGTCACCCAAGTCCTTCCAGAGAGGGGCGTGGTCAAACACGGCACACTTGCATTTAAAGCTACAGACACAGAAACAGCCTGTCCTCAGCAGGGCTGATAAAATACAATGTGTCTGAATAATTCCATGTAGGACGAGTCATGTAAACAACCAGACATAAATAAAATATTCATTCCATCAATGTTTCACCCACATTTTAGGCATTTTTTCTCAAAACATTAGAAAACTTAAAAAGAGAATATCACTTGCACTTCTTTCCCATGAATCACAGTAAATGTGATATAAACAGAATCGGCTCAACGGCAGGGAATTTAGATGAGGTAGACAGGGTTCACCTTTAACTATATTCAATTCTTTCAAAATAATTTGTATGTTGTTGAAAGGAAAGAAGACATTTCATGGGTGCTAGAAAATACTTTGATCATCCATTTGTCAAATGCAAATCTCAATGATTGCCGAAGAAAACATAATTCCTTCCTATAATCACATCCATCATCCGAGCAGCAGGTTAAAAAAGGGAAGGACTGAATAACTTCTCATCAGGCACATGCAAACTGTTGTTTCAGTAATTACAAATGAGGAAAGAGATTAACGGAAATAAAAACACCGGGCATGACGTTGCAGATTCTGACATAGAAGTACATAGAAGTAAGGTTTCCAGGCAGACAGGGACGCAGGCAGACAGGTAGTGCAAAGAGTGTGTACCTGCCAGCTGGTCGGCAAGGGGGGGTAGAAAAGGGTGGTGGTGGTGAAGAAGGACAGGAAGAGGTGGAGCCAGAGCAGGAGCACTCTTAGCACTGCGGATAAAGGCTGAGGACAGCAGAGAGTCCCCCGTAGAACAGCTACGCAGGGCTGAAGAAGTGGGAAGAATAGATAGAGAAGATACAGAATAAAGGGGGGGGGGGGGGGGGGGGGGGGGGGGGAGAGAGTATGAGACAGAAAAAAGAAAGCAAAGAACGGGGAAAGGAGGGTAAATGTTGAGGTGACAGGGATGGTGTGGAAGAGAGCGAAGGACGGGGAAAACAGAAAAAGTGGAGGAAAATCAAATAAATGACAAAAGTAAAGTAAGGCCGGGAAAAACAAAGACAGGAGAGGGAGGAGTAAAACGTGTTTGGAGGGAAAATGAGTGAAAATTAAAAAAAAAAACGTGCAGGATAAAGATGCAGCATGTGGAGAAGAAAATGTGAAATTAGTGAAAAGGCGAAAGCACAGTGGAGAAAAGTAGGTCCAAAGGGAAGGAGACAGGGTAGGTGAAAGGAGGAGTGAGACAGGGGTTAGCTCTGGAGGAAAGACAGTGAGACAGTGAGAGGCTGCTGGCAGCTTTGAAAGCCACACACAGCTGACCTACAGAGCTAAATGCTAGTCAGATAGCATTTTCACTTTCGGTGACGACAAGGCAATCTTGTCTTCACGTGCGACTGGTTGAAGACAAGATGCTACGAAAAAGTGACAAATACAAATGCACATTTAAAGAATGTTTATTGGCATCTGTGAAAAGTTACGCGTCTGCCTCCTCAAGTCAGAACAACAACTGGAAAGCCTGAGAACGTTTCTGTGCATGACTCGTAGCGAAGCACACATACTTGATGTCATATTACACGTGACTGAAAAACCAATGTTTTGTCTCAGATGTTCTGTTATAAGATGTAAGTGTGTGACTGTTAGCTGCTTTCCAAATACAGTCAAACTTTTTGGACAAAGAATACAACACATGTTCTTTTACGTGTCAGCGTATTCCACGTTCTAATTTAAAATCACTCTACGCAAACGGAAACAACCAATGAGCACATGGTATGAGTAACTCCCTCTTTCAGTTTAAGATATTTAAAAACACTGCTTGCTTTAAACACTCCTGTTGAAGAATACTTAAGAGAGATCCAAGATAGTGCGTGTGCGTATGTGCGTGTGTTTATGTACGGTGGAGGACAAGATGGTTTCATTTTTCAGAAACTTGATCACCGACTTGCTTTTTAGTATTTCTGTTTTTGACTCTTCATTACATCCTCATAAAGTTTGATTTGCAACATCACAACTTCCTCCTGTCTTCACCAACCATAAGTGAGAGCTCAGGGGAGGAGAGGACGTCCAATCAAATACAACCCACTGGAGAAAAATAAGAAGCTCTTTGGAGTGCACTGAGAAAAGACATAAAGCCGTTTCTCCATTCCATTTCTCTTCAACGCGTGGTCTAGAGGAGTGATACTGACCTACAGTCTTCTGGCGGACCATGCACCGGGCCTTTTCGATGCCTGGTGAGCCGGCGGTGGTGGCGCTGCGCTGCCTCATGGCGGCTGCCTGGCCTGGTTGGTCTCTGCTCCATCCTTTGGAGAAGGATCGATCCACTATCTGCCGTTGGCCCTCTGAACCTATACCTGGGGTAGATCAAACGATTGGGACATCATTTCTTCATGCACGTGTAACTGTACTCACTTTGGGAGGACTGCTGTGGAGATATTCTGTTAAAGAAAAATCTATCATTCTTTTGGGGTTGTTGTTTTTTTTTCATTTTGTTTTTAAATAATAAACTGTTTAATTATCTATTTTCACATTTTCTCACCTATATTTATATCTTTAGAGCTCTATGAAGATCAATTTTCTGACAGATCTGGTAAGTTTAAAATTGGAACATTGTCATAAATGTAGACATGAAGGATTGTGTGGTGGAATTGATTTGCTTTGGACAGCATCTAATTCCCAACGCTCTCTCCCTACTTCTCCGTCCTGTGGTAAAAATGGTGAAAGGGGATGTAGGGGGTTGATTGGCTTAAGATTACATGATAAAAATGCCCATTCATTTGAAAACGATGATAATAACTTTGGTTAAAAGGAATACTTCACTGTTGAAACATGAGTCTGTAGTCAAATTGGGTCATATATGTAGTAGAAACGTTTTGAAGTTGGTGCCTTCTTGACCGAGAAAAAACAAAGCGTCTTTTTGGCTCATGTGGATGAAAGACAACAACTCCCAAAATGCACAGCACCACAGGCCAATTCCCATTGAAGCCGTGTCATCGAAGACTCCTTTTCAGGCAACATACACAGATCTTTCCCGTCTCAGGGGAAAATGAGGGCGGGATGAACAACCATTCAAAAATACTACAAGGTTTCTAATTATGCAAAGTTTAATGACAATGGGTGAAGTATCCCTTTAAGTTTGTCTTGAGTTGACACATTTTGGAGCCACTAAAACAAAACCTTTTAGAAAAGCTGCCCGATGGAAATGTTTCAAATTGAAAAGTAGAAGCGTGGACAGTGACTACACAAAGCTGCAGATCCACTGGACCTCTAAAGACCACCCAACCTTTTCCTTTATGCTTCTTCTGTTTCTGTTCGCTGAGTTTGTCCAGAGGAAGTTCATTTAGATCCACAGTGTACAGGTTCCTGGCCAACACCTACAAAAGACATACACACTTTCTGTTAACATACTGATAAGGGCGAGAGCAAAGGATTGAACTCTTCTGACTTTAACTAGTGTTTGAAGTACACACCACTGAACCCAACAAAAATGTACAATAGGTCTGAATGCAAAACCGTTTCATGAAGAGCAGAAACAGGAATAAGGTGAGAAGTTCCTTTTGTAAGTTCTCTTCTAGCTCAATGATGAACATTTTTGACTTTTTGTTGAAGTAGCCGCAAAGTGAGCCAATGTCGTAGTAAATGCAGAAACTCAGGTTAGTCTGCATTCCCCATGTACAGAGGCTGCAGTCATCTAAGCATGTGACCTAGGATTGATTCCTGACCTCCGCTCCTCTTCCACATGCCCCCCTCTTTCTCTCCCCTGTTTCCTACTTACAGTCCTATCTACATAAAAGGCAAACAAGCCCCAACATAAATCATTCGTGATCATTTGTGTAACAACAAGAAATGAATTCTTATTAAAAACTATACACATTCTGAATAGAAGAGCTGGACTGACGACATCCCGGTTCAGTACCTTGGTGAGGGTCTCCATGGTGAGGGACCACTCAGTGACCAGTTCATCCCAGCAGGTGAGAGAGGACAGAACACAGAGGAGGTCGTCCCACAGTTCTCTGCTGATGTAAACGTTCAGGTTCCCCTTAATCCAGGCGACGATCAACGTCTGTAGAGTAAGACATGAAAGAGAGGGGGATGACGGTTTGACTTGAAGCTGCACATTTAAGAGTAATACTGCAAACTGTGTAATACAGTTAAACTCCAAAGTCAGACAGAAAATAAATTTAAATTTTATAATCACATCCTAATAAAAACATGACTTTTTCTATCAATATGTGCAGAAAAGACGGAGACGACGTATACTTGAGGGCCCGAACTGAAATGTATTGAAATGAAAGACTAATTGGATGGTTGATGATTTATATTGATGGTTCATAAAAGAATACGCAATAACATTTTTTTAAAATATATACATTCTTAATCTCAGAGGGGGAGTTCTGGTTCGCACTTATTTTAGAGACCTGCATAACCCTAACCCTAACCCTTAATGGAGAGATGTCAGAGTGTGGCAACTTGCCCCCACTAGAAGCACCCTCTGAGCTGGTAGGGGTTATGTGCCTTGCTCAAGGGTACATCAGCACCTCTCCAGCCAACTCCCATATTTTGTTCTGCATCGGAACTTGAACCAGCGACCCTCGGTTCCCAACCCAAGTCCTTAGAGACTGAGCTACTTCTACCTGAAACACTGAAGGTACTCCAAGTTGTTGACAATAGCTTGCGCCTGTCGTAAACACAAAGCTCAACTTGTCTCTGCAGTTTCATGCTCAGTGTTTAGTGCAAACTTGTTATTTTCAAATTCTTCAAAAATCAAAATCTGTTCTTGACATAATCATTTGTTTGGATTGTGTAGGAAAATCAAACAGTAGCTGAGATTTGAGTTATTTTCAGCTACATTTGAAAACACGACTGGGATCTGAAAGGTTGATGGTCAGAGCAATCTGTGTTTCCTAGCAACAAAGTTGCTCCTAAAAAATGTAATTTCATTAACTACAATTTCCATTTCAATAACAACACAGATGATTTTGTCTCCTTTTATCACATGGTTAATATGTTGGTTACTTTTTCCTATTTAAAAAAACAAACACCTGGCCTGTTTGATACAGTGACGGGGATGTAGGTACCTGAAATATCGGTCCAGCCAGCCTGCCTGACAGAGTGGTGCTCTTCTTGCCATGAGGCATGATGGATGGAGGTCTCTTCATCACTGACTCCGTCACCCTCAGCAGAACTAATAGAATCTGCTCCCTAAAAACACATGGACATCAAGCAAGCACTAAAGAGAAAGCCATAGACAAACGTGTTCAGATGGTGATTGTTTTAGTGTTTTCTCCTGTTTAGAATCTATTCTTGTGCATCTGGTGTCCTGCAGCTTCTTCTATTTTACCATGTCTTCTGGTCCATAGTCTCGTGCATGACGAGGCTGCGGTAGATGTTCAGGACTCGCTTGCACATGTCCACATGCTCCTCTAAAAGGATCTTGATGTCGTTTGCTGGCTCCAAAAGGAAACAGTTTGAGGAGTGGGTGATAAAAACCTGAAAAGGAGACGAGCAGTTTGAATGTGAAATGGCTCCACAAGCTATTGTCGAGCTACTAAACTGAAGGAATTACTTGACAACATGATAAAGCAGTGAATCTCCTCTGTGTGTGTGTGTGTGTGTGTGTGTGTGTGTGTGTGTGTGTGTGTGTGTGTGTGTGTGTGTGTGTGTGTGTGTGTGTGTGTGTGTGTGTGTGTGTGTGTGTGTGTGTGTGTGTGTGTGTGTGTGTGTGTGTGTGTGTGTGTGTGTGTGTGTGTGTGTGTCGCAATACCTGCAGTGTAGTCTGAACTCCAGCATGAACACTGTACTCCAACAATTCACTGTCCACCACTTTGTGCATTCCCTGGTACAGATAAAACACACAGACACACAGTTCAACTTCAGTGGGGATATCTATTATAGAATTTCATTGATACTAGTGGCTACTGATCTATTAAATACACATCGCCATACTTTATGATGCCAAAAACAGAAAGGAGCAGAGAGATGACTCTATTTAAAAAGACTCACGATGTCTACGGGAAGAAACATTATTCAGAACTGCTTAAAATCAATGCTAACAGTGCGTATTAGCCTCATGGTTAGTGGCCGTGCCCCATGTGCGGAGGCTATAATCCTCAAAGCGGCAGAAATCTTGGGTAAATTAAGCTTCATGATGAAACATTCATCTACCAAAAATGTGCCGGGCTTCAAAATAGGATAGAAGGAACATCTTCCTAACTTACTATCATTATTGGTGCATATTTTAATAGCTCTTTAATTATTGTTTTGATGCATATTTTTTCTACACTTATTGCACTGTGTGATTTTCTTCTGCTATTCTGCTTTGCTGCTTTAACACTGTAAATTTCTCTGCTTGTGAGATGAAGAAAGGATTATCTTATCGATCAAAAAGCAACAATTAGGAAGGTATTGTGATTAGTTAATGACCTATTGGCTATAGACCATGTAAAAATACATTTCAAGCTGGGCTCTTGTAATATAGCCGTAAGTAAGGTCCTTTACCTGCTTTTTGTAAACATAACAATGAGCATGGTCTTGTTACCTGCCCTTTCGTTAATGTTAACAGACAAACAGTAAGGTCCTTTACCTGCTTTTGTAAAGTGTCTCGAGATAACGCCTGTTATGAATTGACGCTATACAAATAAAGATTGATTGATTGATTGATTTCTAATAAGAGCATTATAATGACAAATAACCACAGTATGCTGCTAACTAGCATGCTATGAAGTAACTAGTTAATGTTGAATATTGTGCACTAATTTAAACTGTTGACATCGGTGGATCTTGGTTCCTTAGAATTAATACACGTTACGCCATCACCCACAGTAGCAACATTTTCAGGAAGCTTGCAGATATATTGTTAGTGAATTGGCTTGAATTTCCCTCGGGATCAATAAAGTATCTATCTATCTATCTATCTATCTATCTATCTATCTATCTAGTGACCAGTCTGGTTTTATTTTTGTTTTTTAAGATCTATTTTGGGGTTTTTTTTGCCTTTAGATAGAGATGAGGAAGGGTCAGAAATCAGGGAGAGAGAGTGGGGAACGGAGCCACAGGCCGCCCTTGCGAGGACTGTAGCCTCAATGCGTGGGGACGCTTGCACTGCCAGTGCGCCATCAGCGCCCCCACCAGTCTGAATTTTGACACAGTGCCCTATCTCCATCCTGAAAGTTTAATAACACCTGAAAATAAACAAGAAAACACAGACTCTGTTTTTTTCTTAAAAAAATAAATAAAACAGGATTGATTGAAAAGCATACAGTTGTAAGAAAGTTCAGATCCGTGCAGTCCCAATCTCTCTGTAGCTAGCGGCTCCGACTGGTTTAACTTACTTTGACATCCCATTTATAAAGCTTTGTCAACGTGTCCTGCCTCACCTCATCCTCCTTGTCTCCATGCTGAGAGCCTGAATCCAGACTGCTGCCTGTGGCTATGGGATAGGGCCCCTCCTCTGGTTCTTTCATAAATATTGGCCTGTCCTCCATGGAGATCCACTCCTGGTAAACACGGACCACTTTACGCATCGCTGCCGCTTCGCACATGGGAAGGAGAAATGCCTGGATTTGTAGAGAGAGATTTTCAGAGATTCTCCAGAGAAAGACAGCTGTACACAGAGTGCCCTTCTCATGGACACATTACAAGAAAAAAATTAAGGGAAGTTGCCCTCACGATACTTCACACAAAAACTGATATTATTTCTAACTCACCTGTCTAAAGATCTCTGTGATGAAGTTGACGTTGGTTCTGGAGCACGTGAGTACCCTCCTCACCACCTCCATGTCAGTCAGCTGCTCTTCATCCATGGAGCAGAGCGAGGACGAGCTGGGCTCCCTCTCAGTCAGAGTGGAGGTGTTGGAGTGGCTTTGTTCAGGTTCCCCTCCAATCCCTGAACCTCCAGACATCCCCATGCTGCCTCCGCCCGATCCAGACGAGCCTCCGCTTCCTTCCAGGTGGCCATCGGACCGGATCCCGCCTCCACCGCTGTCGTCTGAGCTGCCTGCAGAGCGAGCGACCAGCCCTGCTGCAGCTCGCTGGAGGGAAAAAGCATACGATGGTCAGTAAGTGAAATGAGAAGAAAAAAAAAACACAAATAAAGAAATACATTGACATAAACCTGAAATGGAATTATTTCATAGCTGATTCATCAGCGTTGTCAAAGACCTGACAAACTGTTAACATTTATTGAAGCAATTCTTTTATCACTTATTTTGTTTAAATGGAGTTAAAATACAAAACAGCATCACAACATGAGATGGTGACATTTCTTCTAACATAGTGGTGACTAGTACATAACATTAAGAAAATAACATTCTAGCACTTGCTAAGAAAGGCACAACGCATGTTGAAGAAATGCATTCATTACTTTATTAGGATTTTTTTAAACTTTTTTTTTAAACTTTAAACGTTTTATTGTTGTTTTTTTAAACACTGTATGTAAGGTGTCCTTGGGTTTTTTGAAAGGCAATGGGTGATAATAAAATGTATTATTACTATTTAATTGTTAGGATGCCCATCAGCTGTACCCTGGAGCTCAGCTGTTTCTCTTCCACATGTCCTGTGGAAGTTGGCACAAGAAGGAATCATCTGCTGCTGCCGCCTTTAGATGTTCTGAAAGGACTTTTTCTCAGAGTTCTCCAACAGAGCAGTTTTGTGACTGTGATTTACCCTTTACCCTTTCAATGCTCAGACCTGTCACCATGATCAAAAGTGAGACGTGTGACCTGAGCCACACTTCCTCCTCAGTCTGTGTTACCTGTATGTTCTTTGGCACGTTCTCTCCCTCGGTTCCTGGGATGTGTGTTTGTGTGTTAGGTCGTGGCTCGAGCCAGAAGGACACCAGCCAGCGTATGAAGATGACCCTGGCCTGAAGGAAACTCTCCTTGGTGCAGTACATTGGCTCACCGCCATCTTGCTCCCTTCGCAGCACGCTGTAATACGGCTTAGGACGCATCGGAGGCACGTCTGCGTGGTGAGAGCACAAACCTCAATAAATGTGATTATGCTTTATACGTTCCTTATTTTAAAAAGGACTCAAATGTCAAATGTTACTAGAACTAACCGAGTATTGGGTTGTATA
The DNA here is from genome assembly GCF_947650265.1 of Symphodus melops. NCBI lineage: Eukaryota > Metazoa > Chordata > Actinopteri > Labriformes > Labridae > Symphodus > Symphodus melops. The sequence goes on from NC_136709.1 coordinate 5,303,209, forward strand.
GGCTGGTTTCCGTGGCGAAGTTGGGAAAGATGTGAGGAAGGTAAAACTTCCTAAAGTGACCAAAGAGGAAGTTGAAGCCACGCTCATGGTTGTCTTTACAACGCCACTCGAGAGATTTGGCCTGGTTGGAAACACACAAAGACAAACAAGCTCATGTTACAAAGAGAGCCATACACAGAGAAAAAAGGGGCAAGTGGGGAGGAGCACCATTGTCTTAGTGGAGAATGCCAACAGTGTGTAAAGTACCAGTGTGTGTGTGTGTGTGTGTGTGTGTGTGTGTGTGAGTGTGTGTGTGAGTGTGAGTGTGAGTGAGACAGAGAGAGAGAGAGAGAGAGAGAGAGAGAGAGAGAGAGAGAGAGAGAAGGATGCACAAAAACAAAGTCTGCTCAACTGAGTTATTTTGAAAAATGTGCATTTGAAGGAGTTAGTCAAACGTAAGGGATTATATAGCCCCGTTTCCACACAGCAGTCCGGTACGGATCGGTACGGTTTGGTTCGATTAAGCCCCTATTTGGTAAGCGGCGTGTAAGCCGGATGACGATAGCCACTATGTAAATAGCATCTCATGATAGCAGCTAACCGCTAACAGCTAACTAATAAATTCAACAAAAGGAGAAAAAACACTACACAAACAAAACCAACGCTGGAGACATCCAGCAGTTCATCTCCTCTGTTACTGACATTGTGACACTTTATTACGAAACTCAATCAAGCTTTGTGTCAGAGAAGGCTGTGTGCGGCGAGGAGAAATACAGACATAAACAATCAGCTGTTTATTACAGTCAATGGTTTAAAGACGGTGGAGTTTTGTTTGCCAACGTAACACAGGAAGTGACGATTCTTTCAACCAATCTACGGACTGCAGTGTTTAGCTTCACCTTTTCGGGTCGGCTCCACATTTTTGGCACCCCAACGGAAGGGTCCCAAAAGGTGGGACGGTTTGGTTCGGTTATTTGGGAATCTTTCCCGGGATTAGTCTATGGAAACGCCACAAATGTGTGCCGTACTGAGCCGGATGGCTCAGGGGAAACGGGGCTTATGATATGTGTTTGGGTGCTTTTGCACTTGGTGACAACAGTGAGGGATCGCAACACTGCAAAAGTGTGATTATGTAGTGTTAGCTGTGTTAGTAAGAAAAGGTGATAATACCTGGTTTACCATGTATTTAAGTAGTGCTTCTAAAAAATAAGCAGTGAGGTCTTCCTGGTTCTTGTCGCCTGACTGAGGAGGAACCAATGGAGTGATCTCTTCTGGGGTCACCTGAGCTGCAGGGGGCAACATCAGAGAGGTTCAATGTTTTCATCAGAATGGATACTGCAAAACAGGTTTATTATCTGCTATGGTCGGACACGGAGATACAGCTGAAAATACAGATGAATCGAGTAAATCAATCCGACCTCAGTGAGCGCGTGTAAGTGCTTCATACTAACTCTCTGTTAAACTCAGCGGCGGGTTGATCAGAGTGTCCAGTGTGCGTGGGGTCCCATGGCAGAGCGGAGCCGGGAAGCCAGGAATCAAACAGGCAAACATGCAGAGCTGCTCCCGCTCGGCGTGACTCTGTAACGCCTGCATCCATAACAAGAACAAGCGCACGCCCTCACGACGGATCTAAAGTGCAGAGGAGAGATACAAAACAGGTATGAAGACCGTTCCAGTGTGCATACATCACTACAAGGATCGCACTACAAACAGAGCAGTACCTTGAGAGAGTTCCCAGTGTGCAGCAGCTTCTTCAGGATCAGACCTAAGAGACAACAATGTGTCAGCCTGGACATCCAAACAAAAGCACAAAGAATCCAAAAACTTAAGGTTGGCCTTCAAATATTAGTAAACGGGTATATCTTCAATATGTACACAATTAAAGAAGATTGCATAACCAGAGGAAGAAGGGAAGGTTCCCAAAGCTTCATTAGAGTGTGCTAGTGACAGCAACAGAGTCTGCTAAAAGATGTTATGTTGAGAATATTAGGCCTAGCATATCACTGCTAGGCATTTGTCAACGGAGAACAACATACTGACAAACACAAAACGTAATGCAGCCGTTGAATCACGTGCACGGAGATGTCAGCGGTCTCCTGCTTACAGTCTATCTACTGTCACTAGTCACAGTATATAAACATCACTCCCCCCCCCACCTGGCTGGAGGGGATTTCTCTGGATAATATCCTGCTGCATTCTCACATCAGCTCACTCAGACTTACTGCAGAACACTTAGTGCAGTTTAAAACTCATAAAGGCGGCGAGACAGAAGGCTACTTTTACGTTAACCTTTTGAATGTCAGTACCGATGCCTGAACAGATAGAAACTAAACACATGTAGGAGACACGATCATCAGCACTGTGCCATTTAATCTATTCTTTGCAGTGTTTGGATGCAGGTTGGTACCTGGCATTACATGACTGATTGTCTCACACGAGCTGCAGCACTGCTTCACTGATTCAACGTGGTTCAATAACACACACCATGTTCAGGCTGGACGGTAAAACGTGTTCTAGAAAGGTCAAGAGTGGGTTTTTTTAAGGAAGTTACCGATGCTGTGGAACTGCCATCTGCTTTGGATTCTTTCTGGCAGCAGCTGGAGAATTTTCTAGAAGAAAAAGCAAAATATGAAATTAGTATTTTTCACAGTTTGTACTATTTATACCAGGTGATATGGCTGGGTTTTTTTTTGGTAAAAGTAAAAATTGAAAGTCAAAATAAAAAGCCGGGTTGAGCAAATAAATTTCACACTGCAAAATTTCAAGATAAAAGCCTACCATTTTTTTTTTTTTTTAAATGTGAAATAATAGGATTCCAAAGATGATTAAAAATGGACTTCGACAATTCAAAGACTTCTGAGTGAATGTAAAACCTAAAGTATATTCAGAGAGTGTTTGTTATCCAGTCACTCCCTGGACTTTTGCTTTGCTCTGACGTGTTCTGAATTCAAAGAGCGTGTGGGGCCAAATGAAGGTCAACTCACACATGTTGTCTCTGCTATCTTATCCTGGCTACTCTAAACACCACCAGCCAGTCCGGAGCGCTGCTAAATGCCAGTGGTTTGAGTCTGAGCTCAATGCCAGCTGGTGCTGACAAAGAGCCCAAACAGAAAGTTGGTCGGTAATGAAGAAGATAATATGTGAATTACATTTGTGAATCACACTCTTTGTCACAGTTTTCATCGCTTTAACTTTTATTTTAAAAGTTTGTGATAATTAGAGGTGCATTTCTGCAAATCAGCAGCAATACAAATGTTTAAAAAAACAAATAAGCTGATTGCAGGTCAGAATGACTTTCTATCATCTCTTTGAGCACACGAGATACGTGATCTGATATTATTTTATTCAGGCTTTTTATGCCTTTATTTGAGAGCGAGAGAGCGAGAGAGAGAGAGAAAGGATTGCCATGCGGGAAAATAACCAGAGATAAAGTGTCAACAAAGAATAAAGTGTCAACATGTAAGTACAGAAGTTACAATTTAAAATACAAAAAATACAAATACAGTAGTGAACAGAACTATACTGCAGTAACAGTTTGTCCAACAGGTGAGTTCAGGGCGAAACAAAACCTCTTCTCCTAATCAGTAATCAGGTAAACTCGCCTGATGTCAAACAAGAGATAGACATCAAGCTGCTGTCTCATTCCACCTTATCAGCAGACTGTCGCTGCTACCAGTGTTCAACTATAATACATCAGATTTCATTACCTCAAAGATGAAGAGGATTGAGTCCAGCTCCTCCCTCTGAGACTTGTGACCTGACAAACACACGTGACAAAAACGTGAAAAGTGAAGTCACTCAAACAGCATTATGTACACCTGAAGTAATTGGGGGATGCAATGCCACTGTGCTTCAAGCTTACCTTTTTGCTTGAGGCTGACCTCAATGGTGACAAAGTTCTCAAAGAAGACATAATAGATGTGAGAGTAGTTCAGGTCGAAGAACTGCTTCAACTCAGCCGGCTCTGCATTTTCTGGATAGAAAGAAAGTCAGAGAAAAAAAACAAAAGAGATGAAATAATATAAATCTCTAAAAACCAGCAGAGGAAGGAGAGACTGCTCTCCTCTATTTTTAGTCTGAACACATCTAAAACGAAGACAACAATCCCTGAAGTGGAGACAACACAAAGTAGGGCGGAGCGACATCACCTGAAATCAATATCAGAAATAATTGAACGTTTGACCTCGATTATAATTAATGATGGATCAGGATCGTTTATTTGCCCTCATCGTTCACCGACATGTTCTCGACTGTAAATATGATCAACTACTAAAGCTGGGATATTTTTTCTAATGAAACAGTGCATATCTGATGAACTATTTTGAGGTCATTTGTTGAAGTTTTCAAACTGAAAACAACACCTTTTAGTTTTAAGGTAGAAATGAACTTCTCTGAAAGAGCAGAAAAGAAATAACTTGTATTTCTTGCAAACAGTTTTTTCTGCATTGTTTATGTTTGACTTCTTTTTGCTTGGTGTCTTCTTCCCTAAAGAGACCAAATGTTTCCAAACGACGGACGTTGCTTTCATGTGACTCTGCCCTGAAAATAAGTGAAATAAAGTCAAATGGAAAAGATAACATCGATTTGAGGTTCTGAACGTCGGTTTTCCATTAATTGGCCAACACGGCGTATGTCAGAGGAGTGAGGTCACATCTCTGCAGAGAGGCTGCTCTAAATGTGCAGGAAAGTCAGAGGACTCGGTCTAAGCCCGCTGAGCTACAGCACAAGATTTACTGCTTTTTTAGGAGGGGAGCACACGCACACACACACACACACATACACACACTGAGGATGTCTGTATGCCATGCTGGTTGACCTTGTAAGGTGTTAGTGAAACTAGCTGAGGGCTTATTCTAACATATTTCTTCCTAGCTGGTTGCTTTTTGCCATCTTTTGACTTCATGCTAACGAGATACTTTTACACACACACACACACCACACACTTCAGTAATAATAGAACCTGCTTCACTTTAACAATGATCTGGTGATCTGGCTCGTGTTGTACTCGTCTCATCTCCTCACACAGTATTTAGAAAGCTTCCATTTAAATGTGGTCAAGGTCAACTGGCCTCCCTACAAACAAAGAGTTGGGAGAGCATCACCTGTAGGGCTGTGCACAGAGAATGGATATGGTAATATATCATGTGCTTCTTGCAAATACCCTTATCGATGCCGATGTTACAGAATCGATTCGGCTGCAAAGCTGTGAGGACATTTTTGAAAAACTATTGGTGCAGTTCATAGTAAGACCATAGCCACAGCTCTCTTAAAATATCTTCATGTTTTTTTTCGGATCTCTGAGGACCTGGACTCAAGTTAAAGTTAAAGGCTCCCTATATGTACCTCTGCTGTTATTCTCAACAATAAAAGGGTTAGGGTTTTTTCTTTTAATAAAACATTTATTGTTTAAAACAATGCTCTGTGGGATTCAGAGATAGATTGTCTAGGGGAGTTTATATGAAGTCCACTGTTAATAATATCAGCACTGTCTGCAGCATCTTTCTCAAAAAGTGACTTTATCAGCTGTCGTTTTAGTCATCTGTTCTTTCTATTCCTAAATTGTTGTCGATATTAGTCTCAAAAATCTCAAACAAGGGGCCGCGTCTCCTCGGACTGAGGCAATAGTCCTTGCACGGGCGGCCTTTGTTCGCGTCCGGCCTGTGGCGTCTTTCCCTCATGTCTCTCCCCACCTTCCGACCCTATCCACTGTCCTCCTCGACAATAAAAGCTATAAAACACCCAAAATAAATCTTAAAAACAAAAAAATCTCAAAGAACACAAAGTCTACTCCGTGTTGTTTAAACATTGTTCTCCCTAACTTAAAGAAGAGCTCGGACTCATCACTAAGGGGACGAGAAGAGAAAGTTTGACTTTTGACAATTAAAGTAACTCAGGCCTTATACTGTGATTTGGAGGTCTTCTAATGGGTTCACCGTTAACAAATAAACATTGAGACAATGGCTAGTCCTTGGATATAGGCACGGTTAAGTGAATATCCTAAAAACAACTGATGAAAGCTTTTGCGCATTTTACTATTCCAGCTTTCCTTTGGTCTGGCAGCAACAACAAGGCCAAACGTGTTTAGGTGCAGTTACTTCATAACCTGATTGCATCAAAGGGATTACAAGGGGATGAAATAGTGTTTTTGTCGTTGACCCATTCTGACGTCGGGTAAGAACTGTTGCATTACAAAATAGAAAATTACCCAACGCACCCAGACGCTTCCTACAGTGGAAAAAAGTGAACAGGGGAGGGTTTTAATTAAACACCTATCACCTACAGCAGGTGCTGTGTGGATCAGAATACCATTCAGTCTGTTTCTTGTCTGTGCTGGACTAATACGATGGTCAAACACCATGCGCTAAAACTGTTTCTATTGTTACGCTGCCTGAACATTCCTGCAAGTGTGTTTGCCTCTGAGATTGTTATCAAGGTCTTGAGCTCCCAGCAGAGCAAAGAGAGGGGCACAGCCCTCTCCCTCCATCCTGCACACGCGCACACACACACACACACACACACACACACACACACACACACACACACACACACACACACCAGAGGCTCTCACAATAGAAACAGGAAGTTGGGCTTCTGTATACTGACAAGGAGAGGAAATAGTAGCTTGTTTCCTTCTCAGGTCAGTGTGTGTGTGTGTGTGTGTGTGTGTGTGTGTGTGTGTGTGTGTGTGTGGAGCTGTGGGTGTGTCCGGTGAGAACAAGTGCGTGTCAGAGAAAAATACACACAGCACAAGCACTAACTAGATCCCTTATTATTTATGCCTCTTACTCTGCCATACACTTTATTCTTCCACACATTCAACGCTTCATTAAACATGCTGCAGACACACTCAGACACACCCCAGGAAAGAAAAAATCTAAAGTGAGATCACAGTGACTAACTTTGATGCAGTCAGCTCCATACACAGTAATGAAGAATTAAACCAAGACTGACATCGATGTAGAAACCCAGTGATAAAGAAAAACATCCAGCTCTGATTTGACAGCTTATAGCTCTATAAAATCACTGACTTTCATCACAGCCCTTCTGTCTGTACAGAAACAATTTAATGATGAAGAGTTTGATCAATTCTCATCAAATGCTTCACAGTGGACTAAAGGTAATATTTTACAAAATATTTAATGATCATAAAATGTATTACATGTCGAGTATCTGTTTACAAACTATGCAACTTTAAATGTCATGATGTTGGAAGAGAGTTTGGTGTGACATTGCCTGAATGCACAGATTGATATATAAGAGGCTAACCTGTTAAACTTACCTATGACAATTCTCAGGTGTTTTAACCTCGTCAACACGTCCTTCTTCGGGTCCAACACTTTCTGTGTTGACTTCTTGACGTCCCCGTGAGGCTTTTTGGAGAACATTCCCGGGACAAGGGACACGAATGCGATGTTAAACAGCAGAGAAGAAGGGGAGCTAGCTGTGTAGCCACTTAGACAGCTTCAGCTTGGCTTAATCTTCAAACTAAAACAAAAACCCTCTTTGCTCCTCGATCATCTATCAACGCCGCGCTGCTCGTTAGCAGCCCTCCGTATTAAACGGTGATGGACGTATGAGGAGAAGCATTCTGCTTATAACCAAGAAAAATCAGAACAACGTAGCGGGGCAAAGCATCCATCCATCGCACCTCCCGTCCACAACAGTCCGCAGCCTGAAGGCTAAAGTAGCTGCTTAGCTAGCTTCGCTGTTCACTTAGAAAACATCATGGCGGAGGAGGGAGGAGGAGAAACAAAGTAATGGATAGCAGAGCAATTCACCGTCAAACTAATAAAACAAGTAAAGTGTTTGTATTTTTAACATTATTAGGTGTGAGTGTTGTAAAATTACACAGGGTTATATTTCTGTACCAAACAGCGTCCCGTAATTTAACAGTGTTTAACTTTTGATATTCTCAATTCCGCCTCAAGTTGCAGTGCTGACTTCTGGGTAATGAAGTTTAAATCAGGTTGTTGGCCCTTAAGTGACGTCCATATTAACGTCAGAGAAAAACTACATTTCCCTATGAAAATAAGAGCGCTCTGTTGAGGTTTGTTTTTAGCTTAGCTGGGATACACGAGTGAAATTGTTACCGAGGGAAACGACTGTTTCTGTTAAATTCCTTCAAACGGTCCTTCGCGACCCTTTCTCGTAAGTTAAAATATAGTTTTATGTTACCTTTTATGTTACTTTTCTTTAAAAAAAAAAAATCAACCTAACATTGTTTACTACCTAGCCATAGTGGCTCGCTAACGCGATAAAGAAATGTTAACGTGTGCTCGCTTGTTATCGTCCGTGTTTTCTAATCTTCCAAATTGAAATGATAAAAAAAAGACGTTTAAAAGGGCGTTGAAAATAATGTTTTTACTATAATGAAGTAAACAATAGTAACTTTCGTTATTTGTACGAGTATTTAGTAACGCTACGTAGTGTCATTCACAATATTAAAATAAAGGATCATAATTATATTTCTTTAAAATACAGAAGAATGACAGCAGAATATTATTTTTCACCCATTCCTGTGTTATTTGCTTATGGTAAAAATAAGTATAATGAGTAAGTTAATGCAGCAATATTTAAAGGAAGCTCTGAACCTTTTGTTTCTTATTCTGCAGCCATGCTCATCCTTAAACCTTAAAGCCTTTTTTATATACGGGAATGTTTTACTAATATATTTGAATGAAATTAAGGTATTTATAAAAGTGTAATTGTAGATATCTTTCAATAGTTTGGATAGCCAATAATATTCTTACATTTTTAATCCAATGTCTTTATTCCAAATAGAAAGTCACTTTTCTGTCAGTTAAATCTGTGGCTGCAGTGATGATTCAAAGAGGTTCACGATCCACTTTTTTTCCAGTTCTGATTTGATACATATGCAATGATACAATATTTTTATTATCATCACTAATAGAGTTATTGTTGTTGTTGCTAATATATGTAAGGCTACACAATGCTGGAGTTACCCCGGCGTTGCATTGTGCATATAATAATATTAAGCAGGAGAGACAAACAGGAGACAGCTAAACAACAGATAAACAACAAAGTAGCTAGATACAACAACCAAAACCACCAAATAAATCGTATTCGAGACTAACATGATCTTTTTATGTAGCACTACCAGTCTGAAGTTGACGTGCTGCTATGCCGGTGCATCGAGACCGTGAGAAGAAGGAAAGTACTGCAGAGGAGATGGAGGTGGAGGAGCAGGAGCAAGATGCCTCCAGCTCAGAGGAGGAGGATTCTGACACCTCATCTGTCTCTGAGGATGGAGACACCTCTGGTTAGAAACGCTTTAACTGTAGCAATTACTATTATAACAGCACCAAAGCTGTGCATTGATTCTTTTTGCCGTAACAAGTTCAAATAAAGAAGTATTTGTGTGTGTCTTTATAATGTACCAGAAATGGATGAGGAAGATTGTGAGCGGAGGAGGATGGAGTGTCTTGATGAAATGACCAACCTAGAGAAACAGTTCACAGACCTCAAAGACCAGTAAGACTAAAATTATTAGTATTTTTGCATTACATTTTGAAAGCATGGAATATAGATAGATTCAGAAGGTCTGGCTACACTTACAGCTGTGTTTGTGTGCAGGCTGTATCGGGAACGTCTCAGCCAGGTGAACAGCAAGCTGTCAGAGGTGGAGGCCGGACGGGCAGCTGAATATCTGGAGCCTTTGGCAGTGCTGCTAGAAAACATGCAGGTCCGCACCAAGGTGGCAGGTAACTTCAGCACACGGACACACAGTCAAAACGTCCTTCAGGCTCTGGATCCCGTATTCAGTTCTATGTTTCCTTCTGGGTTTTTTTTCTAGGTATCTACAGAGAGCTGTGTCTGGAGTCTGTAAAGAACAAGTATGAGTGTGAGACCCAAGCGGCATGTCAGCACTGGGAGGTCAGAACCCGTACCTTAACCATCATAACCTTTACCTTAACCTTCCTAGTGGAGAGAAGTCATAGGGATTCAAAAAGTATCTGATCACCTCTTGCTGAGTTTAGCTTTTTTTTTTTTTAACATGCACTAAAGTGCTACGAGGCCTGTTTAAAAAAAATCAACAAAATCTACAAAACAGAAAAAAGCTAACTTCTAAGACTGCGGGGTATTAAACCAACTCAAAGGACCAGTGGTGTTGCCTCTTGCTGGCCACAAAAATAAATCTGATTTTAAGGCACTTCAGCCCTGGCCTAGCTTTTCAGACCATGTGACTGTCTTCACTTGTTATGCACAGTCTGTAAAAGTTGGTGTTTGCAAAGATGGAAGCACAAAAACACACTTTACCTACCGTTATCAAGGAAGGCTTAGATATTACAGTCCAATCAAATAGTGGAGCTAGTGTATGGACATACCTGGCTCTGATGTTGTGTGTTATGAGTTGTGTCTAATATTGTGTGTGTGTGTGTGTGTGTGTGTGTGTGTGTGTGTGTGTGTGTGTGTGTGTGTGTGTGTGTGTGTGTGTGTGTGTGTGTGTGTGTGTGTGTGTGTGTGTGTGTGTGTGTGTGTGTGTGTGTGTGTGTGTAGAGTGAGAAGTTGCTGCTGTTTGACACTGTACAGAGTGAACTGGAGGAGAAAATTCGAAGGCTGGAGGAGGACAGACACAGCATCGATATTACATCAGGTAATGACTTCACTAAATAGAGATGACGTGATTGTTACGTCATGCTTGTCCAACTCAATCACAAACCCTGATCACAGTTATAAGGACACGCAAACATCAAGCACTCATGTGCACAAACATGTTAACCTGTGTTTCTCTGTGTGTCTCTATCAGAGTTGTGGAACGACGAGCTATCGGGAAGGAAGAAGAGGAGAGATGCATTCAGTCCAGACAAGAAGAAGAGACGACCCTCAGTGGTGTCTGATATCCTTCTGCTGTTGTCGTGTACATGGATAGTTCATGTGGATCTCGGTCCTTGGTATTTAAGTAAATCCTTGCCGCTCTTCATGTCACAAGCCTTAACCACGCTCACGTCCATATATTGTTTACATGCTGCCTGACCTGGACATCCTGGAGGACTGGACTGCAATCAGAAAGGTGTGTAAATGTGTCAGCTGAGTTTGAGGGGATTTGTTGTCCTGCACTACAAAGCATTATGATTAGACTTGTGTATAAAAGCTACAGCAGTGTTTCGCTTCTAATGGGGATACATGATAGTCATTTATCCTGCACTGTGAATTGCTAATCTGTCCCTGAGCAGGTTATGCTTGAGATAACAGATCAACTTGTATCATAGCAACGCCTTCTGACGTGAGAGGGGAGGGATGAGAACCTTCTGATTTTCTTTGGTTTTTGGTACAGACATAATCATACAACATTGACTGATTAAATTCTATTTCTATTTTTATATGTTTAGAAAGTACAGGTCTCTGGTGGTTTAATTGTTTGTGTTTGTGTGTCCTCCAGGCTGTTGCCACGCTGGGTCCACACAGAGGGAAGGTCGACTCTGACAGCTCTGCGTTCCCCTTCAGGCCGGACAGAAACAGATCCATTCTCAACTGCTGAGAGGAACCCACACAAATCAAGACATACAACACACACAACACACACACATACACACAATTTCAGAGGCCCGTTAAAACATATGAGGACCTCAAAAACATTTACACACAAACATACACGTGACAAGAATGGTTGCATTCATAGTCTGCAACTTTGAAAATGCACACAGCTGATCATTTCTCAAAAAGTGGTTTCACACATGCGCTTCTGAAAGTTTTTAGAGAATTTCAAAATCTTCCCGTGTTGTACTTCACACGTCCCTCACAACAAGAAGTTTTCCTTGTCAGCTTAGGAGGAGGTGAGGCATAAAATGGCATTTAAAAGATGCTAAAGTTCAAGTCGCACTCTATAAAAGCTTTATACTTTACTTTATATCAGTGCTGTGTGTAATTGGACATATTCACAAAATCAATGGACAACACTGGCGAGCCAAAAATAGAAAGAACGTGCTCTATGACGAGCAGAACGATTGCACTGGTTGCTCATTTGTCTCATGATATAAACTTTACCCCTCCCTCCTTTCCATACTTTAGTCTCCTGTGTTCAAGCATCAACTCACCAAGATTTCACCGGGAAAACACGAGATAAAAGTGACAAATCTGGCCGTCTGCATTTGCACATGCAGCTCACGTGGAAAATCTTGTGAAATTTACAATTATCCCTACAAGCCCCCCAGAGACACCAGTCAGTAAGCTGCCATGAGTGCCAACAGGAAATAAGAACAGCTTAGAATCCTAAAGAGGACGTAAAGAAATAGGAAATGATCTTAACTGATTGTTACCTCTAATTTGGTTTAGACTGAGTTTTCTTTTTTTTTTAAGACTTCCATTTTAACAGGGGATTAAAAGCAAATCTGAAATCTGTACAAACCATGGGGGGGAAATGTAATTCCCAGAGTTTCTATCCATTTAAACTAATACATCATTACATTTCATTTTATCTTCTGAAGTTATGACAATTATTTCATGCCCCAAGTTTTTGTTTTTAGGCTGTAGGAGCTACAGATGGACGTAACATTTTAGTGTCACTCATACAACCTAAAAATATACAGCAGCCGTTTTTGAAATTGTTATTCATCAGGTATTGCTTTTACATTCTCTACTTACGCATCTACCTCTTCCCTCTGTCGCCCACTCTTTAAAGTAAAACCACCTCATGAGTATGAAAATGTGTCCATCCGTATCAGCACCCTGTAAAAGCGTCGACTTTGTTGTTTGAGTGTTGAACTGTTTTTTATAACGGTGAGTTTTGTCAGAATTGTATTTTTTGAAAAGCCTTGTGTGTTTATAACTTTTTTTAACAGACAGGAAATGTTTTGCGGTCTTCGTCCCACCATCAAGTCTGCATGAATGTCACCCGGTTTTGATAAACAATGATGAGCAAGCTTCCATTTCATACGAGAGATTTTATAAACAGAGGTTTTTGAAGTTGAAGGTAGAGAGAATGCTGAATATTCAAATCAATCATTTCAAACGTTGATTTTGAATTCTGTGGTACATTTGTGTGTTTCTTTTGAAATCTGTTGTCTGTTCTGTTTTTTACCATAAAAAGTTTTGTTACAAGAACTTATTTTCTGTGTTGTTTTTTAATTTTAAGATATCCACCAGCAAAGTGCTGTAGTCAGATTCTAACCCACAGCCGCTACAAAGAGGACTACGGCATCCGTATATGGAGCATACGACATAACCACTTGTCTATCGGCGCTTCCTTTGTGTTTTATAAGCAGAGAAGAAACTCATTTATTTTTTACATTATAGCTCAAGTACCACCACGGGAGCAGTCGATCACTTTACTCAAAAGAATGAAATATTTAGCAGCTTTTAATGGGTCAAAGCTTTTTAGTCCATTTTCTACATCAACTAAACACTGACCACAGGTAGAATGTAGCATCTAACATCATCTGCTTATCTTTCCATAAGTGTAACCATGCCTGCAGGAAGCTCTGTCCTCAGTTGTGATGTCACTACTGGCCTGAAGAAAAATATTGTCATGTTAGGTCAGATTACAATGATGTGATTTTTAAAGTTTTTTTATCATCAAATATATACCGCAATTTATAACCTCTTTACATGCCAAAGGGAAACTCATCTGCTGATGCATACTGCAACTTAATGTGTTCTTTCAACTGTGTTGTAAAACTACAAACTTTTTTTTTTTTTTAAATTATATCTTTATTTCGAATGGACAGAAAATGACCACACATCAAGCATACATATCAACAAAGGTAATGACAGATGTCCATCCGGTTTTTGTTTTAAAGTACAATAGAAAAGGGAAGAACAAAAAAAAAGAGAGAAAACATGAAACCAAGAACAGAAACCAGGTGAGGGGGGTCACCCGCCGCCGCCATCAAAAAGAGAGACATCGAAAGACATTCACGGAAATAAACATAAGATAGTGGTACCAGTGATATTAGAAAAAGTCTGCTCTCTCGGGGGTAATAAAGACAATCCAGTTATTCCAGATCCGATAGAATTTGTCCCTTTGAATTTTTAGTTGATAGGATAGTTTTTCCATCTTAAATATTTCAAGAGTTACTCCAAACCAGTCCTTAATAGAAGGTAGAGTCGGACTCAACCATCTTCTCGTAATCGTTTTTTTGCTTGCCACCAAAAGTAACTGTAATAGTTTTATTTCACTCCTGCGTTCCAAAAAAGAGACGCGACCCAGATACAGGACCTCGAAGCTCAGAGGGACTCGAGTGTTAAAAACCTTACTTAGAGATGTCTGAATACCCCTCCAGAAGACACCTAGTTTGGGACAATCCCAAAAGATGTGGTAATGATTAGCCACAGTCGAGCCACATTGTCTCCAGCATGGCACATGTTCCCCTTTATACCTCTCCTGATGTGGTGTCCTGAAAAACCTAATAATATTTTTCCAACAATGTTCCCTCCAGCTCATGGAGCTGGATGTTGACCACTGAAAGGACCATATATCGCCCCACGCCTCCTCAGATATCTGGGTCCCAGATTCTCTTTCCCATTTACCTTTAATGTAAAAAGTATTCTTATTACCAGCATGGGATAGAGCAGTATAGAGCTTTGAAATCGAGTTAGAAGGGGTCATGGTTAATGCATTCTTTACAATGTGAAAAAATTCTGATTCAACAGCTGAGAGGTTGACCAATTTACATTCATGGACAATATATGATCGTAACTGCAGGTATCTGTGGAAATCGTTCTGCGACAGGCCATGTTTGTCCTTCAGGGTCTCGAAGCTGTGCACAGTGTTTTTCTGAGTGAGTGAAAGGAGAGTAGTGAGACCATGGACCGACCATGATTTAAAGCTAGAGTCGTGTCTGTTAGGGAGAAAATCTGAATCATGCGCGAACCATCTGAAAGATCTCAACATTTTATATATATCACAAGTATTTATCACTTTCTGCCAGACTTGAAGCGTATGATTCACCCAAGGATTCCCCAATCCTTCCAAGCGAGCCATAAGACCCTTATCCGCTATCACTGCTTGGATGGGAAACTGTTTAGATAGGCTGGACTCCAGTTCCTTCCATCTAGCTATATATGTGTCATCACACCAGTATAGGAGGGGAGCTATTTGTGAAGCATAATAATAATTCCTTAGACAGGGGAGACCTAACCCTCCACTTTCCTTGGCCAGTTGAAGGGTGGTATATTTAATCCTTGGTTTCCGGCCCTGCCAGACAAATCTGGAGATCCATTTGTCCCACTCACTGAATTGATTATCAGACACCTCCACAGGCAAGTTCCTAAAAAGGTAAAGTAAACGGGGGAGCACATTCATCTTAACTGCACTTATCCTAGAGCTAAGGCTCAAAAAAGGGACCAAGTTCCATCTGTGTAAATCTGCTTTTATACTTGAGGATATTGGCTAAACTACAAACTTTTTTAGGTAAAACAATGACCTAATTTAAGTGGATTTTGTAGCTCTGACTAAGATAAAGAATGAAAAAAAAAAGTTGTGATGAATGAATTAAAATTAGAATCTTTTTATGACATTATTATTATTGTTAGGACATATTATGAAAAATCCACTTTTACAGTGTTTTTTAACATTTATTTGGGTAACCTGAGTAACTATTTACCCACAAAATGTGCTTGTCCTTTGTTTGTGGTCTGTCTTACCACACAGAGAAAAATGCTGTTTCAAATTTTTGACATCACAAGTTGGATTCTGGTATAAAAAAATAAATAAAATTTAAAAAAAAATCCCCTCCCCTCCCCTCTCCTGGTATCTCCACCTCCAGACTAGAGTAAAACTTTTGCTCAGGTCTGCCATTTTTATTGTCTCTACAAAGGAGTGATGTCCACTGGGAAAACTCAGAGGGGTTACTGCCGACAGTCAATGTATATAGCAGCCTCTGCCATCACTGTGATTGAGTCGGTGTGAATGCGGAGTAAAATCACTTTGAGTAGTGTGACGAGTACAAAAGATCTTCCCAGTCTAACTACCTGCATTTTTTTAATTGAAACTTATGAAGTTCATGAATCATTAGTTATTTCAATGCTTGCGTGAAGCCATTCTATCCGTTTTTTTTCCTGTCATAATTACACACAGCTTTATACACTATGAAAAAAAAGCTTGTCCACTCACGTTTGTTCTTCCTGTTTCCAACACAAGGAAATGCACCTCCCAAAGACTCCTTCTCTAGAGAACACAAGTGGAAGCTTCTCTTTTGATGACAGAGCCAGATGTTTGTCCTTGTTGTGGACTTGTACTCCAGGCATAGCCTTGATGATGATGATGATGACGATGACGACAGCACTGTAAGTCCACAGGGAAGCTAGTAAAAAGAGTTCTTATTCTTCTTTCAGTCAATATGGAGAGTTTTAAACAACATTTATAATTGTACAGAAGAATGTATTTCATGTTTCCAAAAATGAACAACACTGGCTTTCAGCCATGTTATTCTGTTCTCCATTAGAAGCACTGGGTGAAGCAGAGGGGTTATACATGCCTCACAGCAGTAATAGCAAGACGTTGGTCTGACTAGAAGATTGGAGAGTAGATGTTGAGAAGAATCTTTGTATTTCTATTAAAGGCCAAGACTCGTTAAAAGTTTTCACTCTTAATGAATTTCCCTGATCAAACTTACACAGTTAAGGAATGCTGTCAGAATTAGTGTAACATAGCTTTCTCACCTTTGCGGCACGTTGGTTTGTGTCTGGAAATGGCTGGAACAAAATAAGATATAAAATAATCTAAGACTGAAATGATCACACATTTTTTGGAAGAATTTTGGTAATGGTGAAATTGTCTTGAACTTACTGGACTGTATTGTATAGTGTTTTTACCTCGCAGGTCACATCTACATGTTCACATGCTGAGGTCAGAGGCCACTATGTAAAATGACCATCAGAACTATCTACTGGTAATCCCATAAATACTCTGCCAACGAAGCAGTGGGATTAATGTGGGGTACAGGAGCTGGGGATCAAACCCTCAAACACTCGGTTGAGAGACGACAACTGAGCAAGGCCGGCCTTTTTATTCCATTAGTTCATAGTTGAGTAAATTATCTGTAGATGTTTGCGATAACGCATCAAGGAGGTTATTGAATGCATTATTTAAAACCCTTACATGTGACGAACTAACACACATTCTGTAATGTCATTGCTTTCCTGTGGTCAGAAAAAGGACCATAGCCGTTTGTGTTCAGAATACACAAATATGTGACCCATACTGTTGTTCTGTTTTTCTTACTGGACATTACAACATAAGAACATATGGAGAGATGTAAAATTGGACAGTCTTTATTCATCTATTAATAATCATTTTTTATTACAAAATTCACACAGGTGTCATCTGGCTTTTAAAGGCGCCTCTCTCCCTGTCAGCCCATCCACTGTTGTGTGACTGCCAGAATGAGTCACAGCTTAGTTCTACAATATACAAGCAGCTGCTACGAGCCTCTTGTTCAAGCTCAGCCCATGAGCCAGTCCTTGAAACATGATCAAAAGCATCGTTTCCTTCCTGATCTTTGCTGTTAAAGGCAAATCCCAAAGAGGCCAATTCAGGTCTGCAACTAAAAATATAACTTAAAAAAAAAAAAAAAAAAAAGTTTCTCACACACCTTAGAGGAACATCTTTCTCAACAAAAAAAATCTCCTAAATTTAAAATAAAGTCAGTGGCAGACAAAGCAAGATTGGGTGTACTCTTTTTTGCAATGGAGTCAGATTCAGGGCCAGAACTGAATGCTGAACAGGTTCATTAAAAGGGATGGTGACAACAGCAAAAACACATGGTTTGAGAGCTAAAAAAAAAAAAACACATTTCTTCTCTGATAGCCATCAGGGTGAAATGTGAACACTCCAGTCTCTGCATCATGCCACGCATGCATGATCTCTTCATCCACACCTGGAAACTAAGTGCCATCAAAGTCCTTTGTGGCATTGTCAAGCAAAGTAAACAACTGATTGTGGTTCAACGTTCCCACACAGACGCGCATCTTCAGGATCAGCTGCTGCACTCCTGCCTCAACCGCCGTCACTGTGACTCCTCAGCAATGAACGACTTATCGGAGAATAGTGCTGGATGACGACAGGGCCGAGAGAGAGTATCAGAAAGGGGGGGAAAAAGTCAAGAGTCAGGGCAGCAGAGAGAAAGAGGACAGCCTGTAACAGAGGATGAAGAACCAAGCAGCAGAAAGACAGAAACAAAGAGGACTGATAGTTTGCTTGCACTTGGTTAAATACAGAGCCTTGGTTAACAAGACCTGAAAGTAAATATAGGAATGGAGAAAACAGCGACAAGGCCCAACCATCCATCTACCACGAAGAATTTTAAATCAGAATGGCTGCATCTCTCAGCTCAGGGACACCTGGTCAGGCTCAAATGGCTTCCTCAGGCGAGGCTGTGTGCTCCTCTGGCGGCTGGCTGTGTGGTGGAGAGGGGAGGGCCTGTCGAGGAGGAAGAGGACCCACAGGAGGAGGAGGAAGGCCATCGGGGAGAGAAGGGCGCATCATGGGAGCTTGTTGAGGATGAGGAGGGAGAGGACCACCAGGCGGAAAGCGTGGAGGGAACATCATCCCTGGAGGGGGAACAGCCCACACTGCAGACAGAAGAGTGTTAATCATAACATAATACAGAGTAAAATACAGCAGTAAAACAAAGGAGAGGTAGCTGTGACTGCTCACTTGGTCTCATTGGAGGACCTCCAGGTATCCTGGGAGGGTAAAAATCTGGAGGAGGTGGTCCATAAGGGGCTCTGCGTGGAAAAGGACCATCCATAGGGCCCATTTGATGTCCAGGAAGAGGCGGACCCCCCGTCCTTGATTCAGCTTCAGGGGGAGTCCTTCGATCAGCAGGGCCGGACTTTTGACAAACATACAGAACATTTAAAAAAAAAAAAATGTTAAAAGAGGCGAGACGAGCAGACACAAACGTCTCTCATGTAAGAATGGCTGTGAAACTTAAATACTCCTCTCACCTCTCTGTGCTCCTGTTCACCAGGACCAAAACTGTTTTCTCGGAATGAGCCATCTGTATCAAGAGAAGATAATCCTTTAGTCATCTCACAGACGGACGGAGACATTGACAGTGTTACAGCAGCAAAGAAGGATAGCAGAAGAAAAATCACAAAGTGCAGAATTAACTTAGATAAAAAGATAAAAATGTGAAAATATATATATATATATATATATATATATATATATATATATATATATATTTTATACAGTATGCATCAAAAAAATTGTTAAAAGAGCCAGTAACTGTATAAGCTGTGTGAACACTATCATGCACACAGTACATATAAGGATGCACGTTATTGCACAAGTGCTCCCATAAATTATTATTGAAAAGGAAATTAAAAACCACGTTTTCTTTATACATTTTTTAAATACTCAAAATAGATTTTCCATGTCAGCAGTGTCTGTAGAATTTATAAATGTTGAGTCCAGACAGTCAAAAGCGGCAGGCCATTATACCTGAGAGTCCGAACTGACTCACCCGTCATGTCTGCAGGGTGGAACGGCCCTTGGGGGAGACCCCGTGGAGGGAGAGGGCCAGGTGGAAAGGGGCCAGGAGCTGGAAAAGGGCCCATGGCCCCTGGAGGAGGAGGAGGTCTCCTGTACATCGGACCTCCTGGATCAGAGAACATATATCCTGGAACACAGAGCCAGAGATGCAAACGTTAATGAACATCTCACGAGCCCGATGACCCCACACAGACATTTATCACAGAGAGCTCACATGCACCGTCACAATGCGTTTAGCATGCACATGTGCAAAAGAGGACTGACTGAATGTTACTGGCCAGCAGCCACACCTCAGTGCACTGACCACAAAGCCTTTCAAACAGACGTATTGTTGAGCTGGACAGAATCAAGGTGCACACGGGTTGGAACAACACTGGAGCATTAAAGTCAAGACATCCGTACTCCATAGTTACTGTTGACTTACCTGCTTAGTTTGGATCAAACTGAGGAAAAGTCACATTTGTTTAAATGGTCATAGTCACAGTCTTTTATTTGTTCTGACGGATGAGCATCAGGACCTCTGTGATTCCCTCTGTTTCTCTCTTTCGCAACATATTCGCTATCATACACAAACCTGGATGTCCCAGGGGTCCGGGCGGTCCAGGTGGGGGTCCCCTGCGATCTCTCTCCCATGTAGGAGAGATCGAGCCACTGTCTGAATGAGGACCTCCGCTCCGCTCCATATCTGCCGGGCCACTCGAGGTGTCCATCGGACCACGAGGCACTGCCAAGCAAAGAACCAGAAAGGAAGACAGGAACGGAGTGGTAAGAGGAAAAGGGTGGGGGGGGGGGGGGGGGGGGGGGGTGTTGGAAAAATATGAGAGAGAGAATGGAGGGGAGACACAGTGGCAGCACATTTGGAAACTCAAAATGTCAGGCAATCGAATCGGAAGGAGTGTGACGGAAGAGAGACACAAAGAGGTAGAGCAAAGTCAAGTCGCTTACACTCACTTTTTCCACAGACAGCATGCAGACTTGCACACCATGCAACTACAATGCTGATCATGCTACAGCCAGCAGCTCCTCTTTAACATGCTGTTGTACAATAAGGACTCGTGAAGCACGTGAAATTCACTGCATGTAAAGTTAGACTCTGCCAAAAGCTAGAGGTCCAGACGATGCTTAAAAACAATCCAAAGGATGAGGAATGTCAGGAAGACTACATTTACACTTTGTACCTCGAGTCTTATTCTCAGTTTCATATTCACACACTCTCCTATGAGGACCACGGGAAGTTTGTCACCAGAACACCATTTCTCTTGGCTGCTTGACAGTCCTTTAATGACTCTGCCGCATTAATAACCATTTTCTTAAAAAAGGCATCTTAACTCTGCCTCATTCGCTTTTTTACTTGACCTGCGTTTAAGCCAGATCCCAGCAGCCCCCGTCCCTGCAGCACCCCCATCCCTGCAGCCCCCCTGTCCCTGCAGCCCCCCCCGTCTATGCAGCCCCCCCGTCCCTGCAGCCCCCCGTCCCTGCAGCCCCCCCGTCTATGCAGCCCCCCTGTCCCTGCAGCCCCCCCGTCTATGCAGCCCCCCGTCCCCGTCCCTGCAGCCCCCCGTCCCCGTCCCTGCAGCTCCCCCTCCCCCCCTCCAAGCAGCCCCCCATCCAAGCAGCCCCCCGTCCCAGCAGCCCCCCCGTCCATGCAGCCCCCCGTCCCCCCAGCTGTAAGTGACCACTGGGCTCAATCTTAAGTGGTACACTCACTATACAGATACATGACGCTTCTCCTATTGTGGACGTCTACTGTCATTTCAAAGTCTAGACCCTTAAAAAATAAAAACTATTCAACTTCTTCAGTTGTCTTTGAAGGAAAGAGCCTCATCCTGAATACAGACGAGTACAGTATGATAGGTGAAGAGTCTTTAGTGCATGTACCTCTAGGAGACAGTCTAGCAGGGGGCCCGTCCATTAATGTTGGTGGAGACAAGAAAGCTCTAGTCTCAGATGCAGGTCGACCCAAAGGAGACGGACCGTACGGAGACCTTTCAGCTGCTGGTGGAGAAGGATAAGGTCAAAGATGAAAATCTGTACTCAGGTGGTTCAGGGCTCAGATCTACTGGCCACTGAGTATCATGTCTATTCTGAGCGTGCGTGCGCGTGTGTGCGCGTGCACTAACCTCTGAAAGGAAGGGGTCTAGCCAAGCTATCCAACGCGTAGGGATCCTTGTCCAGGGCGTCGAGTTTAAACTGTGTGTCGGTGAGCCTGGAAGCAAACACGCCGCAGGTCAACACATATGACAATGATTTCCTGCATCTATCATGTATGTCGTGTATAAAAGGAAATCAATAAACTAAAGCATCCAACACAATTAAATCTTTAAAACACTATTCTAAACCCAGGATGTTTTTAAATGTGTTAACAGAAGAACACATGATTACTGGTAAAGATTCACATTCAAGATTTTTTTTTTTTTAATTGGACAGCTTTGACTTTAAACCTGGATCCTAATGTTACATATTGTGGAGACTTCATGGGAAACATTGCCCCTGGAGGTTTCCTGAACTCGAAAGCACAACCACATGCTGTGATGCTTGAAATGAAAACCTTTCAAGACAAATGCACGTCAATGACAGCATTTCATATCCACTGAAAGAGCTTGGGTTTTTTTTTTTGGCCCAAGTTTTGAAGATGCTAGAATTCCCCTTTAGGTTCAGAGCCTGTATTCTCACTTCTGTCTGCAGAGGGCGTTCTCTCTCCTGACGTCTGCAAGCTCTCTCTCAGCTGCTCGGGCTGCCAGCTGGAAATCAAGATCAATGACGTAAGACAAGCACATACAAAACAACAAAAAAAAGTGTGCCGAAAAAAACAACAACTATGTAGATATTTCTAAAAAGCTCTCATGAGACTGTCAACAAGTTTGAATTCGTGGCCCAGTGTGTGCTGCGTTTATTGTGTCAAGAATGTCGAAGGTCAAACCGACAAACTGATTGGATTCAGACTTACCCAGTTATTGTGCGCCTTCTTCTCATGTGCTGATATTTGAGTCTGGTACGACTGTTTGGATTTCTCCAGCTCCTCTTCCATCTCCTCGGCTCGTTGTCTACAGACAGAAGTGATGCACGTGAGAGGCGCTCGAGCTGCCGAGCTTTATATACGAGACTCACTCGCATCACACATTTAGTTTAAATTGCATTTTGAGGAAGCAGCTACCTATAGTTGTTGAGTTCTTCCATGGCTAAAGCAATGTTTTTGTCTGCTTTGTTCAACCTTTCCTCCTTCTGCAGGCGCTCCTTCTCCTCCACAGTCAGCAGCCTGCAAGCCAACACAAGAGTCAACATCCCGGACAACGACGACGTGCAGCTTTGGGCTTCTCCGTACATTTATTTGTGTCTCTGTACCTGTGCAGCTTCAGCTCGTTCTCCTGGTACATTTCTGTCATAATGTTGAGTTTCTGTTGTAGCCTTTGCACCTGTACGCATGAATAAGAGCCGTTTATCCCAAAGAAAGTGAAAATGGCACGAGACCTTAAATAAGTGACGTCACCTACTTGATCTGCGTAATGCTCAGAGTCTGACTGCAGAGATAATTTCTCATCCTCCAGTTCTTTAATGCTCACTAGATGTAAAAGGAAACAGAACATCAGTGATATGTATAGTCTCTGCATGTTAACAAGTTTTGTTTCACCTCTAAATACTCAAAGTGTTAACACATCACAATGTTTCCACACATTATTGTACAATAATGACCTAACGCTTTGTGGTTTGCTCACCTTCCAGGTCTTCTTTGGCTTTGATTTCATCGTTCAGTTTGGCGAATGCTCTGTCCTTGTCTTCATCTACAGATTTGAGGTCTGCATTCAGCTACATGCAAACACAAAACCAACTTCTTATTAACCGGCCCCAAGAAAGAGTACAGTTAGGTTTCATCAGTCTGGCTTTGAGACCTAAGAAGAGTTTCCTAACATGCATGAAAATATCTGCTGACTGTCGTTAACAGTGTGTGCTTGTTTAGGTCACATGCCTTAGCAGCATAGATGAGTTTCTGGACTTTCTGCAGATGGCCTTGTGTGTCCGTTTTGACTCCCCTTCCGTTTTCCTCTCCTTTCCTTGCTGTGCCATTCGATGTGTCCTGTTCTCCTTCTTCCTGACCAGCCTCTTCCTCCATGTCTGGATCCCAAGCTTTCATCCTGAGCAGCCTGTCTGTTAATGACTGTGAGGTGTGACCATACAGATAATGAGAACCACAACAATTAATATCAACATAAAGACATTTCACAAAACTTTTTAAATCCTCAGCTCACAGTCTTCTACTTGTAAAGCTCCCGAGTTACATTATTTAAAAGATAGATTTTAATCATAGACTGTCAATATTAATGGTTTAAGTCTGAGTGACGTCACCCATCTGTGACAGCAGAGGGCTCCAGAGGCTCATCTGTCACCGCCATGCTGGAAATCCTGTCTCAGCCTCACTTTCAGTCAAGTTAACGACTGAGAGCTAGAGCTGAGGAGAGTTTTAAGTCTCTTGATGATCAGTTACACAGTTACATCGCCACCTGTCAATCAGGTCAGCTACACCCCTAGCTATGGATAACACGCATCGGTCATCAAATCAGAATGTAGAGTACAATAACTAATCAGATCAATATTGTTTTCTGTACCAGGATGTAAACATGGTAATTTATGCGCGCTCCTGCAGTCAGCGGGTGGACGCTCGAAGAACTGCAGGATGTTGCACCTCCACATCAGCTTCTTTCTTCAACACCAGAGGTTGACGTTTAATTTTAATAGACAGTTCACAATAAGGCTGCTAAATGACTGATACTCTGTCACTTTGTGATACCACCTGTTTTTGTAATAATGGATAGTGTTGGAAAGTGTCAAAGCTTTAAAACAAGCTGCAGATCTTCTTTCCAACCAAAACGTGTTACGAGCATCAGAGATCTAACAGTGGCGTTTTATTCAAATTCACAGGTTGTTCACCTGGATTACAACTGAGATTAACTGTTTAACACTGTTTTAGGGAGAAGTGTAGACATGGTGGAAATTGCAAACATACATTGTTGCCCATGTATCCCATAAAGAAGTGCAGCTTCAGTGTTTGCTGATTAAAACAAGAAAAGACTTAGTAATAGCTGCTCTTATATTCTACTATGTTAGTCTATATTACCCAGATACGCTCATCCTTGTTGGTCACATCCTGCAGCATCGTGCTGTGAGAAAGCTCACACCTGCTTATCTCTGCCTCTAACTCGCTCACTCTCTCCGCCCATCCCTCCACCTGCTGCCTCAACTGCAGAAAGAAAGAAAGAAAGAAAGAAAGAAAGAAAGAAAGAAAGAAAGAAAGAAAGAAAGAAAGAAAGAAAGAAAGAAAGAAAGAAAGGAGCAAATGATGGATTCATGGTGCAGGGGATTTAGACATGGAGAGGGGAGGGACGAAAATGCAAAATATTAGAAAAATAAAATATGAGATTCGTGGTAAGATCTCTTTTTGACAGTTCTCTATACATGGGTAATTAAAAAAACTGAGAGTGTGTGTTCAGTGTCCTACCTGTGCATTGCTATCCTGTAACAATGCCTTCTCCTCTGCAGCTGTTTCCATATTCCTCTGCAGTCTTTCACTGTTCATATTGTACACTTTCAGGGTAGTTTGTGCCTACAATTGAACAGGCAGAGCTATTGTTGTATGACACACGGAGTGACTGAGCACTGAGCAGACAGGACAAAGATGAAAAGAAAGATTTTAGTTCATGTACGGCCTCACCTGTTCTTCTTGTGACTGGAGGTCTTTGGTTTCTTCTTCAAATGTTTCCATGCTCTCCTCAAGCACTGCTATCTGAAAGGATGAATCAAGAAAAAATCTATCAAACGACTACCGGTTTGTGAATAAAGGTACGCTACTCGACTTGGGTGCTTTGTTGTTGACGTGTGTGTTTCTCCTACCCTCTTTTCCTGCTCTTTCCTGTGTTCTCTCTGCTGCTCCAGCTCATCCTTCAGTTGTTTAAGATCCCTCTCCAGCTCCTTTTTCTCATGTCCCATTTGTTTGGCTCTGACCTACAGGAGAAAGTGGAAAAAAAAACAAAAAAAAAAACAAGATGTGTTAAAAGGGTGCAATGTTTCACTAAGCGTTCATGTTGAAGTTCCTATGATCATTACTTTCCTTTAAGATTTTTTTTACAAAAGTTGTTGCATGTAGACATGGACTTCTCACTGCTGTCATAACATAACATTCTTAGTCTCTACTAAAAGGCTCATTTAAAAGGCCTCAGAGCTGAGTATTCTTTGACCATGCTGATGAAGATCAGGACCAGTTAAATGCAGAATTCATTTGTCAGGTTGGCGAGAAAGATGACTGTTGCACAAATGCTGTGCAAAGGTTTGTAGTTTAATGGTCCAAGTAGTGTCGATCGTCTCTCAACCTGAATGTCAGGGATTCGATCCTGCAGCCACAATGACTGATGTGTCCTTGGGCAAAACACTTAACCCAGTGTTACTCCGAATATGAATGTGTATGAATGTGAAGGTGTGACCTGCGTGGTTAGAAGACTAGAATAGAGCTCAAGTCCACTGACCATACACTATAAATAACTTTTTCTCACTGCCTTACCTCCAGTTCTTCTGATTTTTGAGTTTGGGCCAAAACGCCACTGTCTCTCAGCGAGCCCTCCAGTTCATCATACTGCAAACGACATGTGATGAAGAAAAACAGTGACGAGTAAGTCAAAACACGATTCTTGATAGCC
Organism: Symphodus melops; assembly: GCF_947650265.1. NCBI lineage: Eukaryota > Metazoa > Chordata > Actinopteri > Labriformes > Labridae > Symphodus > Symphodus melops. The sequence goes on from NC_136709.1 coordinate 5,329,330, forward strand.
GAGACTATAAACAATCGAAGAAGAGTTTACATAGTGTCAATAATTAAATCATCATTAAATCATCATAATGTGTCTTGTTGATACACTTCAGACAACATTCATCTTCTGATTCAGAAGCTTTTTGAATATCAAAACATATCACATTAATTGGGCTGCAGTGTCATTTTTCAGTCACAATTAGCAAGAGTACCGACCTCTTGTTGACACTTGCTGAGAGTCTCAAGGACTTTACACTTCTCATCCAGCAGCTGTGCAACCTGCTCAGCCATCCATCGCTCTTTATCTAAAAGCAGAGAATACAACACTCAAGAACACATAAAAAGGCTTTCCTGAAGTATTTCTGTTTGATGGGTCAAATGATGGATTATGGGTGTTATAAAGGAATATGTAGTGAGAACTTACTTCGATAAAATCTGCTCCTCACCTGTAAAGAAATAAGATAACGATGACAGATATTCACTAAAAGATAATCAGTTGTTGAATGGTCACATTATCCGGTGGATCACTTGTTTGTATATCTTTTAAATTATATACGGTAAGCATTCAAAATATGCATGATAACGAATCATCATGATAAATATGTGCTGATGGGGCGGTGTACTCACAGAGCTGTAGCATCTACAGGTGAACAGCAGCACTGTCACAAGTCCCACCAGACTAGAGACGATGACAGGCTCCCATGGCACCCCATACAGGTCTGGACCAGGTCTGATGTCATCAGGCAGTGCAGATACAACCTAAACAAAGAGGAAAGAGACTTTAAGACTGTGTTTCTGATACATTTATGATTAACATGGGAGCGGATTATACAGAAGTGAATAATATTGTTACAGGAAATGTTGGCATTTGGGATGAGACTCTAGATACTGTACTGCTCCAAACCAGTTCTTATCAAAGCAACAGAACAGACAAGGAGCAGCTGAATGTATTCATGTCTTCGTTTTTTAAACATCAGTTATGCTTGAAAGCCTGAGGGTCAAAGACAAACTAAACAGCTGTTGCTTCAGTAGGTGGGCTTACACTTCCTCTTTTATAAAAGTAAGTACAAAAGTATCCTATCTTTTCTTTTATAAGTTATCATAAATGTGCAATTGAAAACGTGTATCTTTATACAAGTGTGAGCTATTAATTGGTTTTGATAGCTGTTTGTACTGACTCTTAAGTTTTAGCAGTTTACGTCACACATATGAAAATAAACACATAAATAGCAATACAAAACAGCTATGTTTGGCTGCTACAAATCTTAAATGAGTTCACTTAAATGAAAGAGCAGGACGGCACCTAATAAGACAGACCTATCAATTAGCCGGATAGCTCTGAGCTAACTCTGAATAATAACAAACAACTCAATAGGCAACAATCAGTGTGTGGTCTTGACAGCTGGTTAACAGCACTCACAGTACACAAACATGAGCAATAGAAATTTAAAAAGTGACCTCCTCAATAATACGGAGATATTTAGTGCTCCGTTGTGTCAGCTGTGACGGCTAGTTATGAAATGCTAACGAAACCTGCCACATAACCTACATCCTTCACTTTCTCCACAGCGATGCTGTAGTACGCCTCTGCCGTCTCCTGAAAGTCGACCGCTTTGCTGGCCACCTGGTCAATTGTCGTATGTTCCGCCATTTCTGATTTACTTCATCTGGTTATCATAAAAGCGGTATTTTTCATTTAAGCCAACACAAGAAGCAGAGACTGAAGCCATCGACCGGGCTTGCGGCGATTTCACATCCTATTCACAACAACGACGCTCCAGAGTGGACGACGTCAACCTGCACGTTATAGGGGGGAGTAGAAAACTAGACTCTCTCTAAAATAACCCTCCTAAAGGTTGTTATTGACTAATTATTTCAATACATGTGTAAAACAGTCTGTATAAAATATATGCAGCATAATTACATTCACATACATTTATTTGAGCACTTAAAGGATTGTGCTGCTGCTCATACACCCCCGCCTGCCTGAATGGTTCACTCGAAACGTCACCAATTGTAAAATGCCACACTGACACATCAGAGAACTTTCAAAGTGACACCACACCAGAAGAAACAGGTGTATGTTGTAGACTTAATGACGTGTTATGCCAATGTTATTCTAAACTGAATAAATATGTGGCTTTCTACACAAATTATACATTTCTCGAACTATGGTTAACCACTTGCCATATTAAATTACGGTACTTGGCTAATAACGAGGTCGTAAGTAGGGCGAGGGTGAAGACTTGACTCCTTTTTAAATGGGCCTGCACATATATTCCGAAAGTCAATCTACTCACCAAACTGTCTTCATTTTCTTCCATTATAACTTCAGACTCCATAGCTCCACCAAAATATTTTAAGCACTTTGACTTGACAGTAGTTTGACAGTCAGTGTGTTTTAAGTGTGTAATAGAGCCAGTAGCACTGAGCAGTGTGAGTGATGTGGACAGAGCTAAGCTGGTTTGACAGCTGAGAGGGAGGTAAAGCTAAATGCTAAAGGAGAGTAAGATAAACAGGTCACAAGTTCAGTGTCTTAAAGAACCAGACTCCTATGTATCTAAAACTAAAGGACATAAAGGAAATGCACTGATTATTGTACAGTTGCTATTTCTACAATAACTTCTACACTAATTTAAATCAACATATTGAAAGGTTATTTGCTTTGCTTTTTTTTTTTTTGATTGGTGGTATATAATTCACTGTTTAAGCCCTTTGCTGCAGCCCACTGTTTGTGCAATACTCAAAACCCCTCTCAAGCAGTCAACAGTTATGGTTAAAGTTGGGGACATTAAAGATGCAGACTGAGGAAAGACCAATTGGATTGTAGCTATTTTGGATGTCATGTGATTGGTTGGCTCATTTAGATACAATAAACGTACATTTCGTTTTCACAGGCTTTACTCTTACCTGCACTGTCAGCCATATAAGGAGCTCTCTAGCTGCATGGAGATGAGTGCTCGAGTCTTCAGCGATCTTATGAACAAATTCCAGATTTTGCTGTATTACCCCTGAAATTAGAATGACAAACATAAACGATATTCTAAATGAAAATGTTTTTCAAATTTACATTGATGGAATTCAAAATGTTTTATCTTTTTTCATGTAAATAGGCGTACATATGTTAACAGTGTTAACCTAAAGCTTTCAGAGTTCATTTGAGGCAGGTCACTTGACACTTCTTCTAACTTTTCATTTAACAATTTTAAACGCTCTTTATTCCTTCTTGATTAAGCAACACTTGAGTCTTCCATACCTTCCAGCTTTTTTGGTAGTCCTGACTCAATGTCTCTTTCTTCTTTCTTAGTTACCCTCTCTTCCACCGTGCCACCAGCTATTTTTTTATCACTCTGTTTATCCAGTCCCATCCATTCATCTTTGGGCATGTTAGTATCCAGGCCTACAGAGGAATCTTCCACCTTATGTGACTCATCCTCCATTTTCTCATCTTTACTGGTAGTTGAACAGGACTCACCAACACAGCTGCCATCAGCTGTATTTACAGGGAACACAAATGCATTCTGGTTGAGATTATTGCAATGCATTCAATCTAAACTAAAATCAAAATGTTAATTAACAGTTATCAATCATTTGAGTGTTGATCTTTGAAGCCACGTAGATAAAAAATACCTTGATGGCTTGTGATACTGGTGTCTGGTTTTCCAGTGCTGAAAGTCTCTCTTACTTGTGCTAGTAGCATTTCTAGCTTCTGAAGTGCAATGAGTGTTTTGGTTTTTTCTTTGTCCTCCTGTGGTGCATCCTGCAGCCTTTTGCTTGGAGCAACAAGCATCTCCCTGTGGTAATGCAGGAGTCTCTCTACATCCAGCAATATAGAGTCAGCCGTATCAGGATCACCTGTCATTGTTTCTGAGATGTCATCCAAGAACTGCAGCTTGTGTTGCCCAAACAGATCCAATAAAATTTCGATATCATCTGCACTCATGAAGGCGAGCAGGTTCTTGTAAAATTTGGAGAGGGTTTCTTTTTGTGATGAAGTCTCTGATTTCAGAGGAATAGAGTTTGGATGAGAATAGGGTGTCTGCAAAAGGGAAGGGGAAGGCTGCTTATGAGACAGGTTGTCAGAAGTATCTGTGAGCAAATCTTGAATAGAAGGTTGGCTTGAATTAGTGGCTGTATCTGGTTCTTCTTCAGGAGTCAGAGAGGTGGCTGTTTCAAACGCATTAGAGTCCAAACTTTGAGTAGTGTCTGTGGATTCCTTCGTTTCTGCGGTAGGTGTTTGTTTAAAAAAGCTAAAGGCATTTTTGAAAAGGCCAAACGCACCTCCACTTTCAGCTTCAGCTACAAGAGGATCAGGTCGGAGTGGGGAACCAGTTGAGTGCTGTGGAGCTGTTTGTTCTACAGCCTGGGCTTCAAATGCTACACTGGGCGGAATTGTTCCATCTATTTTTAATTCAGTACTATCCGTATTTTGATTGCATTTTGTCACCTTAACATCAACGTTAGGAGAATTGCTCAGTTTTTCATTGCCATGCTTCATAATGAATTCGTCCTTGTTAGAATCACCATTATTCATCTCTGTTTTATCCTCATGGGAAATCTCTTTGCTGCCATTTTCTTCAACATTAGGTTTAACTTCCTGTTGGAGTTCTTTGTCCCCAGTAAGCTCAGTAATGTTTTCTTTGACCTCGGTTGTCTGGCTTAATGAAACTTCTTTAACTTCAACTGAATGCAGCAGATCATTGTTTGTGTATTGCATGTCCTCTGTCTGCTTCAGTCCCAAAGCAATAAGATCAGCCTCAATATCATCATGTCTTTTGTCTTCTTTTACTCCCCCTTCCTGCAGTCTATTGTCATCCCTTTCTGTGCCCTTGAATGATAAGATCTGACCCTCTTCAGTCATATTAAATGCCGGATTTTGCTTTCCTGCCATTACAACTCCTTCTTCTTTGAAGTTGAATTCATTAGTTGAATCCTTTAAGTCACCTGCCCTAACAAAGTCTTCTTTTCTCCCCTCTTCTTTCTTGTTCCTGCTCTCTCCCTCCACATTCTCCTTCACACCCTGTACCTCATGAAGTAACTCTTTTTGTTTGTTTTCGTTGTCTTTTTCTTTTTCTTCCACCTGAGGATTTTCTGTCTGTCTCTCATCAGTCTGTAAGGACGTTTCTAAGCTTTTTTCATCTTGTGTCTCGTCCTCTTTACTCTCTGAATCTGGCCTGTTGATGTTTTCTATCTCTTGCTCAAAAAAGGATAACTTAACTCTTTGTTCTTCACTGTCTTTTCTCTCTTTCTCACTTCCTTCCTTCAACTCTTTCGTTTGTTCACCTTCTTTTGACTCTTCTACCAATTTCTGCAGCTCCTCCTCTATCTCTTCTATCTGATGCTGCTTGTCCTTCACTTCGCCATGCTTCTCCTCGTCCTTTAACTCTTCATTCTCATCCTGTGTCACCTTTCCCTCCTCCTTTGACTCCCCAAACTCCTCCTGGTTTCCTTCCTCTTTTATCTCCTCCTGTGTCTTTTCCTCCTTCAACTCCTCTGACTCCAGCAGTTTCTCCTTCTCAGATATCTCCTTCACTTCCTGCTTCTTGTCTTCTTCCTTTAGCTCGTCTATCTCATCCTGCTTCACCTCTTCCTTTCCCTGGTTTTTGTCTTCTTTTGACTCCCCAAACTCCTCATGGTTTCCTTCCTCTTTCATCTCCTGTGTCTTTTCCTTCTTTAGCTCCTCCAACTCCAATGGTTTCTCCTCCTGTGATATCTCCTTTACTTCCTGCTGCTTTTCCTCATCCTTTAACTCCTCCATCTCCTCCTGCGTCACCTCTTCCTCCTGTCTTTTCTTTGACTCCCCAAACTCCTCCAGGATTCCTTCTTCTTTTATCCCCTCTATGTCCTTCTGTGCCTTTTCCTCCATTAACTCCTCCACCTCCAGCAGTTTCTCCTTCTCTGATATCTCCTTTACTTCCTGCTTTTTCTCCTCTTCCTTTCCTTGGTTGTCGTCTTCTTTTAACACCTCAAACTCCTTCTGGTTTCCTTCTTCTTTTACCTCCTCCACTTCCTCAAAGTCCTCTTCGCTCCCCTCTTCTTTCTTGTTCCTGCTCTCTCCCTCCACATTCTCCTTCACACCCTGTACCTCATGAAGTAACTCTTTTTGTTTGTTTTCGTCTTCTTTTTCTTCCACCTGAGGATTTTCTGTCTGTCTCTCATCAGTCTGTAAGGACGTTTCTAAGCTTTTTTCATCTTTTGTCTCATCGTCCTTAATCTCTGAATCCGGCCTGCTGATGTTTTCTATCTCTTGCTCTAAATTAGATAATTTAATTATTTGTTCTTCATAATCTTTTTTCTCTTTCTCACTTCCTTCCTGCTTAACCTCTTTCGTTTGTTCACTTTCTTTTGACTCTTCTACCAATTTCTGCAGTTCCTCCTCTATCTCTTCTGTCTGATGCTGCTTGTCCTTCACTTCGCCATGCTTCTCTTCGTCCTTTAACTCCTCCTTCTCATCCTGTGTCACCTTTTCCTCCTCATGTCTTTCCTCCTCCTTTGACTCCCCAAATTCCTCCTGGTTTCCTTCCTCTTTTATCTCCTCCTGTGTCCTTTCCTCCTTCAACTCCTCCAACTGCAGCAGTTTCTCCTTCTCAGACATCTCCTTCACTTCCTGCTTCTTGTCTTCTTCCTTTAGCTCATCTATCTCATCCTGCTTCACCTCTTCCTTTCCCTGGTTCTCGTCTTCTTTGGTGTCCCCAAACTCCTCATGGTTTCCTTCCTCTTTTATCTCCTGTGTCTTTTTCTCCTTCAACTCCTCCAATGCCAATGGTTTTTCCTTCTCTGACATCTTCTTTACTTCCTGCTCCTTCTCCTTTTCCTTCAACTGGTCTATCTCATCCTGCTTCATCTCTTCCTTTCCCTGGTTTTCATCTTCTTTTGACTCCTCAGCCTCCTCCTGGTTTCCATCTTCTTTTACCTCCTCCACTTCCTCTTGTGTCTTCTCCTCCTTTTTATCCTTCAACTGCCCGGATTTACCCTTCTCTACTATCTCATTAATTTCCTGTTTCTTCTCCTCTTTTACTATATCCTGCTTTTCCTCATCTACTTCTTGCTGTTCTTGTGCCCTTATCTCATCCTCCTCTTTCAACTCCACCTGCTTCTGCTCTTTCTTTAACTCCTGAATACCCATCTGCTCCCTCTCTCCGTTTAACTCACCTTCTGTCTTGGTCACAGTCTCTGAGTCTTCAAACGAGGTAGGCGCACTTTCATTCAGAGCGTATTTCCCAATCCCTGTTGTGATGGTTGGTGCTGACTGGAGGTCGTTTTCAACATCTATCCCAGTGTCTTTATCAGATTCTCTTTGCTCTTGAGATGCTTCTTCACCTTGGTTGGTAATCAGTTGCTTGTCTGGAGACACAGACTCCTGATTTCCGATGCTTCCTATCTGTGCTAAAGTCTTGTGCTTGTTGGAGATTTGATTCTCAACTATGCTCTCTTCAGCAACACTGCCAACTTGAATATGTTCAGCTGAACCTTCGGTCTCAGAAATCTCTGTGTGTAGTCCATCTGTCTCCTCATTATTCACACCCTCGTCAAGCTCATCCTTTCTAGCCCTTATCTTAACAGACAAATCAGCCGATTCATCAGTGAGACTCTGGATCTCAACACTTTCCCCAACCGGGTTCTCTGTTTTGTCCTCCTCAGCTCCACTTTCGGATCGTTCTGTGGAGTCTGAATTTAAATTGAACAATACATCAATGTGAGATTGTGTCAATACATCCTGATCAGTCTCACTAGAAGTTTTAAATTCTTCTTCTCGTGTCTGCCTGTCATTATCATTCCCATTGTGTTTGATTGCTTTGGATTCCTGATGATCTTCACCTTCGATTTCTGCATATCTTTCCCCAACGAGTGCAGTGCTATCTGTGTTATTATCAATCACTGCTTTGTCTTTGTTGTCTTCCTGCCTTTGTATTTGAAGAAAGCTGTCAGGCGTTGAAGACATTCCTCCGACAGTCTCAGCTGCTTCACTTTCTTTACTTCTGTCTGAAACACTTATATTGTTATTATTATTGTCAGCAGTGATTGGCTCTGTGGTGCCAGGTACTGTCTCAGTCTTTGATTGGGTATTTTGGTCCTCTGTCATTTCTTTAATCCTTGATTCAGGGATTGTTTCTGTCTTCACTTCCTCTGTCAGTGTAGGTTGTAATCGGCTGGTATCCACTCTCTCTGACCCTGTTGGCTGCTCTAATGTTTCATCATCTTCTGGTTCCTGAAAACCACTACCTATACTCTCATCAATCTTGTCTTTGTTGTAGCCTAATATGTCCCCAATACCCATATCATACCAAGAACCAGATGCTGGCTGTTCCCCTTCTTTAGCTGTCTCTTGGACCTGGCTTTCGGTTCTCTCTGACTCCTGATTGGTCCAGCCAAATCCAAGCGTGTTTGAAAGTCCACTTCCAAGCCATTCCATTGCTCCTGTTTCTTTCTTCTCCTCTTCCTCCTCCTCTTCCTCATGCAATTGGCTGCCTTCTAGGTCCAGAGACATCCTCCTACTCCTAAATGTCTCTGCTGGTTCTTGCTCTTCGTCTTTTTTACTTTCTTCTTCATCCGCTTTCTCTGCTGAATTTTCTGTTTTTTTCTCTCCTTCAAATCCAAGCCAGTCAGTCAGGGTTGAAGTGAAAGATTCTGCATTTTCTCCATCTTCTTCTCTTTCTTTAACATCATTATCTGTTGTTCCACCACTTTCTCCCATCCCCAGCCATCCTGTCACCGAAGAGGTGAAAGAAGAAGCTTCGGCCTGAGGCTCTTCTCTCGCATCCCCTTTCTCTCTTTCAGCCACATTTGCGGGTTCTTCCTCTTTAGTAAGACCTAACCATCCTGTCACTGAAGAACCAAGCCAAGGAGAGGAGGCAGACCCACCTTGTTCCTTTGAAACAGCAGGATCCTCTTGTGCTCCCTCCTGAGCCCCAGCAAGATCATCAACAGGATTTATTTTTTTGTCTGACTCTTCCTGTGTGTGGCCGTCAGCTTCATGTGCGGAACCTGCAGATTCTGTTGAGACGTCTTCTGATGCTGATGGACTTTCGGCATTCCTATTATCCACAGACGAGGCAGTTTGCGTTGTTTCTTGCTCCTGGTTTTCAGCCCAACCAACATCCTTATTGTCATCATCATCTAGATGGCTGGAGTCAAGGAAATTACCAAACTCATCCATACAAAAGAAATCAGATTCCTGGAGGAAGACAGGAGATGACACAGTAATTTGTAATTTTCCATGTACAGCTTCAAAAGTACCACAACAACAATCATTGACGTAAATATTTTGAAATAGATTTCTTTTTGTTCAAAGACCTTAAGCTGAAGAGAAGCTCAAATGCAGCTGGTTTACCTGTGTTTCCACTACTTTCTCCACTGATGCAAAAAGCTGCTCCTCTTGCACTGCATCCTTTGGAAAATAACCAAACTGTGTGTCAATCTGGAAGAAATAGGGGACAAGACAATGATAACAATTCTATGAAGCCAAGGCAGCATCATGGAAGAGATGAACATGAGACACCAAAAGGTAAAGAAGCACATACTTAGTTCATTTGCAATGTCATAATGATTATTTTTTTTAATTCAAGCAGCAACAAAACCTTTGAATTTAATTTGATAACTTAAAATAAGATATTGGTCAGTGAAAATTAGTTTTGATACAGTTTGGGTTTTGCATTATTGTGGTTCGTTTTGTATGAAGTATTGACCAAATATCTGCATATTATGATATATGAGGTTGTAAAGATTTTACACACAAACAAATTCTGTTTTAAAATGATTTTCTTTAGACAAAATCTTCACGCAGTAGATAGTGATGCGATAAATAAAATCATCAAAACTCCTAAATCACTGCAAGGTCATTGTTGTTGGGGTCATTAATCAAAGAAAAGTATTTTGATTTTACTGAGGTATGTATTCACTTTACTGTATGTCATAGATAGAGTCACTAGGCATTGTAAATAAACTTTAGCTATCCTACATTTGTGTTTATCAGGTACATTGTGATGCCAATCAGTGCTGGATAACTACAGTGTGTATACAAATCAGGAATAATCTCTTCAAACTCCACCTGAGGTGATTAACTGTTTGGATCTGAGAGATAGATAGAAAAAAACTCACAGTGCCTGCCCAGAGGTCATCTCTTTTTCCAGTCAGTTTGTGGTAAACAAAGATGGTATCTCCTTGTTTGAAGCTAAGGTAACGACAGTCATTACCACGGTGGTCTCTGATGGCCTGAACTCTGCTCATCCGGCCTATAGACAAAGAAAACCACATAAAATAAAAATCGATAAAACAGAAAGAATGGTGACAATATCACAGACTTTCTATGAGAAGTTTTGGACTTACTCTGACATTCAGAATCACCGCAGATCTTGTAGTCAGATAACAATCCCAAATTCGAACGAGGTAAAAAAACAAAAACAATGCCCAAGCCCAAAATTATGTTGTAAGATTGGGAAAGAGCCATCAGTGAAGATTTTAAAGGAGTGTATTAAGAGAAAATGTCCATAATGCGAAACAGAAGTGTTGCTTGTTGTCCTGGCAAGTGGACATTGCCTCTAAGCTCTTGCTGTCATGAAGACTCAATAGCAAATGGGAACACTAAGATAAGATATAGCATTATGGTAATCATTAACATGCTTGCAAAAACATACAAAACATTACCTGGTGAGAGGTCAGAGCCTTACATTTGATTGAGTCATGGATGATAACTTTCACTGTGACAGGAATAAACAAAAAGGTCGACATTAAAATGTATTTGCAAACTAAAATCATTACATTTTCATGGACTTTGGCCTTTATCAGGAAACTGACAACATAAGGGGCATCCGTAACCATAGCAACAAACTCCGCGCATAAAGACAACGTCATATTCCTGCGTTACAAACAACATGGCTACCTAGTTGGAGAGTAGTCGAACCACCTGTGAAATACTGGTTGTTTTAACCGCCAGAAGAACCTTTTTAGTGTAAATCTTGGCCTTAAACAACTTCGGCAACATTTGAGCTTACGTGTTTTTTTGATAAGAATTCAAACAAAATGAAGTCGGACGCGGAGGACTTAATGCCGAGGCTGCTGCCCGTTGATTTCGGAGCCAGTACTGAAGAGCTGGACCTGAACGGACCGCCGAGAAACCCCCGGGAATATCTCCGACAAGTACAGTAAGTCCCTCATTTGGACAGCGACAAATGAATGAGTGACTGTATACGGGACTGCCAGTTTGACAGCCTGTTGATTGATGGACGGCCCCAGTGTTGTACGCAAAGTGTTTTGATTGTACTTTTGTTGCCACTCATTGCTATTCAGTCTTTTCAATCAAACTTCCGGACACCTTGTACATGTGTTGATCACTTTGAACATGTGATTCCTTTATTAGGCTGGAGGCATCACTTTGTCCAGAGGTGGTAGTTGCTCAAATTGACCCCAAGAAACTGAAGAAGAAACAAACAGTGAATGCCTCTGTAAGTTATTGAACGCCTTTTGACATATCCTTTCATATATAGTACAAACAATGAATCAAGTTCACATTTAAACTGCACTACTTGAATTCAGTGTTTAAGAGGCTTCAAGGGGCTCATAGACAACATTTACATGTACGAAATGAGAGAAATTTGGAAAAAGTACAGTTTCTTTAATTCCCTGAGAACTGTGTTTCAGGTGGCAGGATGCCATGCGGCTCCAGTGGGTTTCTCCCCCAGTCTCAGCTGGCAGCAGCAGCAAGTTAGTAACTTCTCAGATGTCAGACAGGTAAAACAAAACACAAACATCTACGACCACATCACGAAAACATAAAGCTTTTTTTTTTTTTTTTTTTAAAGAAAGGAAAACATTTACCTATACGTCTGTTTTTTAAACTTGTCCTGTTCTCCTTATTGTTCCATGATCCAACTGAGACTCAAAATTAAAGACAGGCTCATTTGTGATCTTACTTTTGTACGCTTGGAGGCGCTCCTACACATGGAAAATGTCTGAATGGAAACACGTTTTATGTTGAGACACCTGCTCGCACAGACTGCGTCCTTGACTCCAGAGGAAAAGGAGGATCGGGAGACACAGATACGGCTCAAGAATAAAGGACTCCTATTGTCTCTCGTCTGAGCCAATGGCCTTGGGACCATTGACTGTTTATATATGCAGTGCTCTCTTCGATGAAATGGGAGATAACTAGGTTTTGAGATTGGTTGTAAAAAAAAACAATAAACCTTCTGAAAAGGATCTCAAACCCTGGTGTGTGTTTACTGTATAATGTGGGTTCTGTTTTTCTTTGTCTTTCAGTGCATCGCTAAGAACAGAACGCACTGGAGCAGCCAGACTCTGGATGACAATGTGCTGATGGTGAGGAGGTGACATGATTAATACGTGTGAATAAATTACCATCAAAACGACGTCTCTTGAGGACATCTGTTTTAGTGTTGTGGCTTACTGACCACTGATGTTAAAAAGATCTCAATATTAAACTCTGTGTCTTTAACAGCCAAAGTTAACAGATGAAGAGGGCTGGAAAAGATTTTGTTTAGGAGAGACGGTCTACATGGGTACTTCGACCTGCCAGACAAATACTGGACCAGAACCAGCGCTGGACTACAGCAAAGTATGATCGAGTGTCAGGGTGAAAACATAAGCAGAAAAGCATCATTCATGTTCCTGAACTAAAATATTTTTAAATATTCAAGATTAAAAAAAACAAAAACTTGCCTCACAAACGTGTCAAGTCACTTCATGGTAGTAAGATTAGTTTCCTCTTTCATTGAATGACAGATTGGCTTCCCTCCCTTCCTCAGCATAGTCAGCAGACTGAATCAGGTAAATGAAATCTTCATTTAGTCATGGAGCTCCCGGTCCTTCTACGGTCTGATCATGATGCGTTTGTCCCTTCTGTGTTCTTAAAGTCCACAGTGCTGCTGGTGTTGGAAATTCTCATCAGTTGGTTTGAAGAACACGAGTTTGCTCCTCAGCTGGCGAGTTGACATTTCTGACTCTTTACTCATTTTAAATATTAAAGATAACTTCTTTTACTCTTTCGGTGTTGTTGGTCTTTAGGAATAAGTGTAACATTGTGCCTTATCAAGTGTTTGTTTGGTACAGGGACGCTGGTTATATTCTCTGTTGGCCTGCCTGGAAAAGCCTCTGCTGCCTGAAGCCCACTCCTCCATCAGACAGCTGGCCAGGAGATGTTCTCATCTGCGTAGCACACTGGTAAAACTCAGTCTGTGTTATTCTTCTGTCATCCTTTGTGCAGTGCTTTTTACGACAATAATGGATCGTTGAACGTCAGCCTCTTTTTATTTTTGCTGCTTATTTGAGTTGAGCTCTACACGTTTCTGTACTTCTCATTTGGCTCTCTGGTGTTAAAAGCTCACGACAGAAACACTGGCACTAGTCCGTGCTGCTTTTTATCCTGCCTTGGTAGCTCTCACGACGGGTGCTTAATGACAAGGTGTCATGTAGTCCATAGCTCCTTTGCATGTTAGAGGTAAATCCTTGACGTTAAAGGTTGTACAGCCGAAAGGATGTCTTTTGACTTCTGCATTTCTGACTGAACAGGAGAGCCAGGAAGACGAGAAACTGCCTCCCCTCAACCTGCTCATCTGTCTCGTTGCCAGGTAACGACTCTGATTCCAAAAACTGGTCGTGTTGAGTAACATTTTACGAACGTCTGATCACATTTAATCAAATGCAAATAAACTTTCAGGAGTTTCTTATCCTTCCCAACTTAAACGATTTATTACATTAGGCTTTGTTTTTGTATAAAATGTTGATTTTCATGATTTCAGGTTGTATGCATTCTTTTGAAGTAATGTTTTGTTTTCCCTGCAGATACTTTGAGCAGAACGACCTGGCAGACCAGCCTGAGTGAACCGTGTCGAGCCTGTCATGACTTCTGTCCTACATGAAAGAAATGTTGTTCTGAGCTTCTCTTACTGACGCAGCGTTCAGTCACAAGGCTCCACAGTCTCACTCTTTGTGAACCAACTGCAGAGAAATGAACTTTTCTAAGGAAGTGGCAGAGGACACAAACACTTCGGGGACTGGAACATGAACTCATGATCTATTGTCTCTGTAACTGGGTATCTTGGAGCTCAGTCCTGGAGGGGCAGATGCATCAAGTTGTCTATTAAACGATTTGTAGAACCAATCTGGGACAGTTGTTTGTCATCAATCATCACAGTTACTATTATCAATACAACCGCCTTTTATCAAGGCTGGATGTTGAGTACCTGGATTCTCTTTTCTTTAAGGTCATGGAATTTAACGTTTTTTATTCTTAAATTCAGACTCCAGATTTTAAATCCTGACAACCACTGATGGGCTGTTTTCCCATGTCATCACTGTAATAAGGACAATGGCCCCTTTCTAAAAGGCCACATCAGTTCATTCAGAATTTGTGAGTGACACGCCTGCTGCACACCAGCAGGTTTTGACTCTGTCTCTAAAGGGCTCCGGTCCGTTTGGTCTCGACTATCATACACCGTAAAACTTCAAACAGCCCATCCCAATGTGAGGCCTACGATTCTGGGAATGACGTACATTTTAACAGACAATTAGAGGATCCTTTGCTTTTCATGTTGAACTAGATGGATGGTTTGAACTGAAGGCTAAAAAGCAAGATAACAAAAGAAATGATTAACTCCATCTGTCCAAGAAAGTTTGCATGCAAGCCTTAAAGCAGCTAGACCAAACTGTTCATTATTTAATTAACACTACTGGTGTTTTGTACAGTCAAATATTCCTGATGTCAATGTCAGATACATTGTCTTTGCCATCTCTGCCGTGCAAGACTTTAGTTTGAAAATAATGAAAAGCCCATCTTGTATTGAAGCCTGTCCTAAATAAAGGCAGGTTTATTTCATAGACTGACGGAAACAAAATCCTGAGCTATTGTAGAAGGTTTACGGTTTCTACACAAAAACTTCTCCATCAGCATGGCATGATCATTAGACTGTTCCAATTCAAACTACAGTGTCAGGAACAAGCAGCCACGTCTCCAGTGATCAGCTGGTTGGAACAGATCAGTCATTTCTAGATAGTTCCCAAAGCAGATTACTGACCAGGGATTTTCAATCCAAAACGATTCTGGATTTATGAATCCAGAATTGTCTATTTTTAAAGGAGTGCACATTTCAAGATCTACTCCAGTGTATAGACTCGCTGAGTTTCCTCCTTCTTCATTTGGCATTCTACTGATATAAAGAGCGAACTTCAGCAGGGTTTAGGCTGATTAGTCCAACACCCTACAGCTTTCAGGGGAAGTTAAACATTTTTTTTTTACATTACACAATTTTCCCCACCTTTTACTGACCGACTCCTCTGTTAAGACCAACAGTACAGGTTTGTTACAAAAAGGCATCCAGTGATTAATAATGAAATAAAGATTAATAAAGTTAACATACCAGTCTTTGCGGCCACATCTTCTGAAACGCAGGTGTATCCCGAGAGGTTTAAGAGAAGATCTCCAATTTCCCTTGTTTTGATTTAGTTAATGGATGGACTCTTTGGATGTAATTTGGTCGGATAAAAAGGGTGTGAAGAAACAACCTTAGACTAAATAAATGGAGGCTTATATTGCTTAATTTGGGAATTTTACAGAGAATCAATTATCATACGAGTAGATCATGAAATGCCAAGAAAGAAGCCACCACACATTTTAACGTAGACCTCACCTTTAATAGGAAGCAGATAATCAGTCAGTACAAAAAAAAAGAAATCAGACACAATCACACATGTACCCACGTAATGAAGAGAAAGCCTTGACAGTGACCAAATAGAGGATATAAATGAGACTTAACAGCATTGTCACATCAACTTGAAAACTACTGTATGTGGAGGGCTGCAATGAAAACAGCAGCCGACGTCTGATCAAACATTCAACAGCATCGTCTCTTTGTAATGCCACAAAGACTTAAAAAAAAAACAGCAGGCCAAGATAAATGATTATTTTAGTTAAAACGAGGACTCAAATTAAGTCTCAAACTTGTCGGTGAGGCGTTCAGTTACAGTCAGTAAAAAGGATTTGCTCAGATCAGATGCAGAACTTTGACTTAAAGATTTAAAAGTTGACATTTCCTTCGCCAAGTAAAGGTCAAGCACTTAGTTAATTTAGATTGGGCTTTTGACTTACTAATCCCTAAACTTAAAAAAAACAAAATGAAATCCTTCCATGTTCTACCCCAACGCTCCTTTTTATTCGTCGCGCCAAAGGGCAACACTAGTTTAAAAAGCCATCATTAGGTTTAGCCTTGTTCCCCCCTCCTAGGTTATCATGTATTTGTCGGTTAGCGTCTCTTGTCCTTCCTTTCTCTATCTTTGTGCTCCCTATCTCCCCGGGAAGACCTGCTCCTCCCTTCCTCGCTTCTCCTCTTCCTCCTCTCCTTCGATTCCTTCGAGTCCCTCCCTCCACCGCTACTACCTCCTCTCTTGCGGCGACTCTTCTCTTCCCCCTTCTTCCTAGACCTCTCCGACGGCCTCCTCTTGCGCTTACCGCCGTCTCGGCTGCGGCTGCTGGAGGAGGAGGACGAGGAGGAGGAGGACGAGGAAGAGCGGCTCGATCCGGACGAGGAGGAGGAGCTCCCGCTGGAGGATGACCCGGAGGAGGACGAGGAGGAGCTGTTGCTGTGCCCGCGGCCCTTCTTCGCCACCTTCTCCTTCTTCCTGCCTCTCCGAGCGCCCGCTCCCTCCTTAGCGGGCGCAGGGGTGACGCTCGGGGCCTCCTGGGTGTCGGGCGGTTTTTGGGGCGCTTCTTCGCCCGTTTTCTCTTCCACAGCCTGGGTTTCCACTGTGGAATCCTGAGCTTTGAGGCCGGGGTTGAAGGAGTCCTGCACAGGCGCTGAGGGAGCGCTCTGAGAGGCGGGGGCGCCCTCGGGCTCCTGAGCCTCAGAGGACTGAGCGGCTGGTTCCTCTTTGAGAGGGCTGCTCTGCGGCTCACTCTCGTCTGGGGCTTCTTTGCTGGTTACGGTGGCGTCAGAGGACGGCGTTTTCTCCGCCTTTTCATTCTCACGGTCTTTGACTTCCTCCTTGCTGTCTGTTCCTCCCCCCACTCCGTTAGTCTGGCTCTCCTGCACTGCCCCGCCCTCCACCTCCATCTCCTCTGACTGTGGACTTGCCTCCTTCTCTACTGTCTCCCCCATTTCCTCGCTGTCTTTGACCCTCTCTTCTCCCTCCTTTTTCTGCTCTTTCCCCTCCTCACTCACCTCCATCCCCTCCTCCTCCTTCAACGCCTCCTGTCCCCCCTCCTTTCTCTCCTCTTCCTTGTCTACCACCTTCCTATCTCCCTCCTTTCCCCTCACCTCGTCCTCATCATCTTCCTCCTCCTCCTCCTCCATCTCTGCTAACCCCTTGTTACCTGTGACCTTGACTACCTGACCTGCTTTCTTACCCTCCGCCGGCTGGTCCATCCCTGTCGCTGCAGCGCTGTTGTTGTCCTGGTCGCGGTTAGGCTGTCGCCGGGGGCGGGATTCCATCTTGCTGAGGTGTTCAGCAAAAGCCTCCCGCCTCTCCTCGAACACAGCTGTGCACACACAACGCGAGCACAGAGGTTACAGAGTGACCACACGAAAGCTGTTTTCACTGGCAGATTTAAAAGAAATCCGACTGACCGTTAAGTTTCTTGGTGGAGTCATCGAGGAGTTTCTGCGTGGCGGAGCACATTTTTCCAGGCAGATAGAAGATATGAGGCTTAGATTTCGTACGAATGTACTTCACCAGATGGTTATTGTGGCCGGTCCACTCCTCTTGCTGTCACGGACAAAGGAGAGGGTTACAAGAAATAAAATATCACAAACACTAAAAATTTTTTTTTACCCACAATCACTTTTTGCAACGGCACCTCTCCTTAAATTAACGTTTGATACAGGATTCAACCAAAACACACTGAACATGAAAGTCAACACAGATTTTAGTTTCATTATCTTTATGTAACAGTTAGGACCAAGGACCAAGTCCTTTAAATGTTCTGGTGGGCCCGAGTGTGAATGCAGTTGGTTAGTTCTGCTGCAGTTTCCCTGTTCATTGTTTTTAAACACTGTGATGCTCAATTCAATTCAAAAAACTTGATTTGTCCCCGGAGAAGCAAATAAAGGGCACACAGAGCAGCAAATAACGACAGTGCAACTATACTAAAACATTTAACCAACAACGAATAGAGTGTCAAAGAAGAATAAGTGTCATGGTGTTAGTATAAAGTTAGAATCCAATCACAGAGTTAGATACGAAGAACAGCAGAGAGGAAAAACACAGGTCACAGAGTTGGATTCAGAGGACAGCGACGGAGGGAGATGTGGAAGGACATGCATGTAATCAGATGAAAGCAGACATGCAGTAGACTGTTGAAACAGATATAAACAGAGCTGTGGTGCCAGAGAAGATATAAGTGGACAGTGATCGGACTAAGATGTTATCAGACATGATGTCTTTATGTAATGAACAGACGTAACAGAACTATAGTGCAGTAAGTGAGTATAAATATAATATACAAGTATAAAGATCATAAAACACACCAAACTGGACTATTTACTCCTACTTCTTGTGCAATAATAATGTTAGAAGATGTCACCTGATCTTATCTGTATTTTTATTCTTAAATGTGATTGCATTGCAATATTTATTTATGGGACAATTTGTGCAATAACATTCCATCCTTACATGCACTGTGTGCATACTAGTGTTCATACAGACTTACATCGTTAGGTTACTGGCATATCAGCTGTTCCTTTTCTGATGCATATTTTTATACTAGCTCTTGATTATTGTTTTTGATGCATGTTTTTTTCTACACTTATATTTTTATCCATTTTAATTTTTTACACTGCTATCCTGCTGTAACACTGTAAATTTCTCCGCTCGCAAGATGAATAAAGGATTATCTTATTGCTATATGCAGATACTAAAGAATAAAGTGATAGTGGTGCATAGCAGATAATAGAAAAACAGTCTAAATATGAACTAGCTCTGTATAGACAAAGATGAATACTGAAGAATAAAGTGACCTGTGCTGTTTAAGTAATAAACCCAGGCGGCCCCCTTTTCACTTTCACTGAATGGAGTCTAAAAAAGGAATCCTCTACATGTGGAATAAATCGACAGTGTTGAGAAGCGTTTTCTTACCAGCTGAGCTAATTCCACTTTCTGTTCCAACAGTCTCAGCTCAGTCTGTTTGGCTCTCCGCTCTTCAAACAGCTCCTTCTTTTCAGTCTCCACCTTCTTTCTCTCCGTTTCAGCCTGAACCTCGAGCTTCTGCTCAATCTCTGTGCGTCTCTTTAGCTGTGGGGAAAAGCAGAGAGCGGAGACAGATGAGTAATGTGTGCGCACGGCTGAAAACATCAGTAATACACGGACACTAGTTCATTAGTTTTAAGGTCGCTGCTTTAGATAAACGTTCTCCATGTGATCTGGTTCTTTCGGTTATCGCCGCATGTCATCTCCCACACTTCCTGCCTGTCTAACAAAAGGCCAAATCCCCCCAGAGAGGCAGAAGCTTCATTTGGTTTCAGTGATGAAGCAGAATAAAAACATGGAGGAACGTTGTAAAATACAGAATCAGATTCAGGAATTCCAGGGCCAGTCGTTACCTTTGCTGAATGACTTTGGCAAACACGATTCATCTCTTTTTATTGTTTAACTTTCTCTTGCTGCCCTCCTCCCCTGACAGACACTCAGGACAGATATTCCTCACCTTATCTGTAGACACGTTGGACTCCTGTTTGAATTTCTGTAAGGTGCCCATCAGCAGGCCGAACATGCGCCGATTCCTGAACGAGAAAACACAAAGAAGACATTACGATCAAGAATTTGTCGGTGTAAAAAGACAAACTGATCCAAAACGATGAGCTCAATATAAAGACTGAAGGTCATGTTGGCTCACCTCTGTTTGCCCTTCTCGTCCATGGTTTGATCTTGAATGAGGTCTCGGCGTGTTCTCTCTTTGGAGGTAGCAACTACTGACGACTGCAACGCCGGCTGTGATGACAAAACAAAGGAGAGGAAACCATTTGTAAGAGACATTTATTTTAATGAAACAAAACAAGGAACTTCTCGACGTAGGTCATTTCTGAAAGATCAAGGACACAAATTGATGGCAGGTTGAAAGAGTAAAATAACGTACACATGCCTGAGACAAAACAACAGAAACAAGAACAGTGGGACAAAAACAGAGGCTCTAAAACATCAAAAAATAAAACTATGGCTGCTGAAGTAACCAAACCATGTTAGAGCTTCAAAGACACATTCTACATGTTGCTGCTAGCTCGCTAGCTTTAGCTTGATTGTGTACAGTGAGTGCTGGCAGGTAGATAGTAATGATGATAAAAGTCTGAATTCTCTTTTTTCACATAAACATCTGATTTATTGATTTCTCTGGAGATGAAAAGTGATTTGAAGCCTCATTAATCAAACGTCTGCCCACGCTTGATATCGTTAGCTGGACATGCTGTTTAACCCCCCCCCCCTCCCGCAGGCTCTTACCTTTTTGACATCGTCGTCATCCTCGGCGTCGCTGTCGTGACGTGCGTCTCTCCTGGCCCTCTGGTCTCCTGCCAGCCTGCACGCATGGACATGAAAGGGTCAGACAAGTGACAGACGCACACAAGTCAGCTCCTGCTGTGACAGCTGGAAGTGAAGCCTTACATCACTGTGTGGCATGATGTGGATATAAAAGTGAGCAATAAACACCTCAAACAAAAAACAGCACAAGTCAAATAGTTCATCTGTTTCATTAAGAATAATTGACTCTTTGAATCCAGCAGAGCAAAATAAGTTGAGCACTTCAGTAAATGAACATTAAACTATTCTGTTTCCTCTTCTATTTTAAAAGCTGTTCTTACTTCACTGGGGCGTGAACCAAAGAGAACACTTCCCAAGAAATAAAAGAACCACAGCATGGTTAAACATCTGTCTCACCTTCATATTAGTATCTACAGTAGACCATCATGTAAAGTGTGAAGAGTTAAACAGTAGAGAAATGTCACCTCAGCAGGGCTCCCTCGATGTCCCTCTGCTTGGCAGGAGGGCCGCCGCCGCCTATATCTGAGAGACTACGTCTGGAAAAGACAAAGAGGTTGTTCACAGGTTAGACGATGCTTTACATACATTATATATTTGATTCTTTATACAACGACACCATCAGTAAACATGCAGTATACTGTAGAGGCCCTTGCTCTAGCGCCTCTTTTTCTGTAGGTATTTGTTCATCCTCCAAACTCTACATCATTTAAACGCTATAAAAATGTTTCAACATGTGCTAAAAAAAAAAAAAAAATGGTTGGAATGAGAAATATTTCATCCTTTAAATTAGTGGTCGGGGAAAAAAATTAAAAATCAATTTGAAGATTCATCGCAGTTCTTTGTTGAAAGATTTTGCAATGAAAATCCAAAAATCGATTATTAAACCAATGGAGTGGTCCAGCTCCAGGGTTACTGCTGCGTAAGTGCAAGCGCAGTGTTCATTCGAGATCCACAACGGGAGAGAGAGACGTTGCAGCCCAGACACTGTTTCTGAGTATGCTCTTGTTCAGTCTTATCAGGAGGAGTTTGAAAAAGAAAAAAAAGTGAAGCAGTTTGTGGGATTTATTCGTTGCAAAGATTTTGAATAAAATTGTTTAAATTCACCTGATTGTTTGTATTGATGGGTGAAAAATGAACCACACAAAACTGAGAAGCATCGTCGACAATTATTTGATAAACGAATCATGAGGTGACTGTCGATTCACACTCTGACTTGAAGTAAAGACAAGCAACAAAGAACTAAAAGAAATCAATGTCATTTTCTTCAGCAAATTAAAAAAGGGGGAATAGAAAAACGGATTTATAGATGTTGAACAGCTTCAGAAAAAACCCTGAACAGTAGTCACTGCTGTAGTACTTAAATTACAAACTCTAAAAGGTGAATAGATTATAAAAGTACAGCTAAAATTAATGAATATCAAGATTTTAAAACATTTGACTTCTATGAAGGTTACGATCGTCTCATTTTAAACTGACGATGAGATGTATTTCTACATCGTGATTTAAAGGCAAACATTCCAATATGAGTCGATGCGTTTTAAATCCACTCTCATCCAAACGCTACAACACTGAGTTTTTATCAATGAAATGCAGATCTACACACCCTTCAATCTATAAAATACATGTTCATTTTATAAAAGTGTCATCAGATAGATAGATAGATACTTTATTGATCCCGAGGGAAATTCAAGTCCGTGTATGTGAATCTCAACTCAGTTAGAAGCAGATCTATGAAGTGTGTGCATGAAATGTACATCAGTGTGTACATGACGTGAAGTGTGTACATCAGTGTGTAGATGAAGCGAGTAAATCAGTGTGTACATGCATGTTTGTAAAGGTGCAGCTCTACCTGAGCAGGTTGAGTCCTCTGCCGCGACCTCCACCCGGGCCTGCCATGGAGCCGCCGAGCCGACGGGTCTGACCCGGTCTGAAGACAAGGAAAAACAGATGAGCACACAAAACGTCTCCACAATGGCCCGTCACTTCCATCATGATATTTTCATAATGTTATTGTTAGAAAGATTTAAGTATAAAGACATGTCGGGACAACGCCTAACGTGACAGGCCAGAGAATAGTTACCAGGTTAAATCATCCAAATCACGGCAAATAATACGTACGTCTTCATTTTTATAAGCTATTAATTTGTGTTGTTATTGCATTGTTTTAAATGTAGCTATAGACAGATTTCGGTTCATTTATCTGGCTCTGAGGCTGAAGTGTTTGCTAAGCTAACCTACGCATGCTAACGCGTATCTGTGCTTCTTTAGCCCCGTTAGAAACTCAGTGGAAATGTTCAGACAGCTAAACAAGCGCTCATGCTTTTTTTTACCTTGATTCATTAGGATCACGTCCCGTTAATTTACGGATATTATCGTCCACATTTTTCAGGCTTTCCTTGGCTTTTTCCAGCTGGTCCTGCAAGCTCCGCACTACCACCGCCATCTTGCCTCCAGTGCGCGCGAATCACGTGTTTACTTCTTCTTCACGTTTTTTCTTTCCTCTTCTCTTCTTTTGGAGTTGCAAAGACATCCAACGACATAGCTCCTTAGCGCCCTCTGCTGGATGATTGTTTTACTGAACAGGAATTTTTGATGTTCTTTAATTTAATATTTACTCAAAAAATGTTCCTGAATGTCTGAATGCTTAAACATTGTTGAAGATACGTCGCTGGATTTGAATAAAAGGTCATTGAATTCATATATTGTTTAACAAGACCAAAACTTTTGACAGCTTGATGAGATGGCATTGCAGAAAAACTACCAGGCAACAGGGCCTTTTCAACCCAGTATTAACAGGATAAGAATAGATATAAAAACAACATAAACATACGTTGATTTATTGTGTTTGCATCAACCAATCAAAGATCAAAGGAGGCTGGTTATTTTGCTGGTTTTTAAATGCTAACGTAACTCTACATATTGTGATAATATACATTACTTAATCAGGAAATCTCCATTCTGTTTTGAGACACATGGTACTTTTGTATGAAGACTGCATTTTAAGCAGAAGAGAACAAAATGTTTATCTTTCTGTTTTGTTTCTCCTACAAGCAGTCGATCTTCTCTTGTCAGCAGCCTGTCTCTTTATCACAAACCGCAGTGAGCTGAGGACACCAGCTCTGAATTATGCGACTTAGATTTAAGATCTACTCTCACAGCTCTTGCATATCAAATGTGGAACTAACCATCAAACCACAGTCGATTTCCTGTTTTTTCTTCTGTGTTGCACTGCTCTTGTCTTGCTGTGCTATTGATGATCCACTGAATTATTTTACACTTTACACCGTGTGTGTATTGTGTAACATAAATGATTTATCATACTCCATTTATATACTAAATGCACAGATGAAGTGTGTGTTATTTACTCAATATATTGTGTTAATGTAAAAAAAATGCAATTAATTTAAAACACTAATGCCAAGTTTTGAACATATGTAGATATTGCTTGATATAGATTGTATTGCTTGTTTTTAGAGACTCATATGGCTTGTATGACCCCATATGTGTGATCTGCTAACTCCCTATGAGCAGAGATCCAGCGGGGTCATATCAGAGCGGCTCCTCTCTCCTAAATGTTCACAGAAGGTGTTCGAACCTTTGCAGTTCAGGCTGCACAGATGGACATCTCATGCAGTGTCCATTTTTAAATCCCTTCTTCAAACTCCTTTTTTCATCTGAATTTTTCTTAGCTGTTGGCTTTGTTGCAATGTTTTTACAGTCTTTGTTTGTTGCCTGTTGTTTTTCTTGTTATTTATCTGTTAACCGCTGCTGTCTGGCCTTGTTTCTACATTGAAGCACTTTTTTAATTTGCTCATAAAACATGTTCTATTAATGAAGTTATTCTTAAAATGTTTCTTCTTATTATTCATAAAATCCTTTCCGCTTTAAAGAAAACGAGTAATACCCTAAATATCTTAAACTTTTTTTTGTATTCATTTGATAAAAAATCCTAATGACCCATATTTTACTTTTAATAAGATTATTATTTGAAAGAAATGAGAAAACAATAGATAAAGAAACTATAAATGAAGAGAAAAAGAAAAATACATTCTGAAAAAGACTATTGCTTAGTTATATTATGCTGCAATACTGAACAGTATACATTAACATATGAATGGATATTAAAACCCTCAAATTATCTGGGGGTTCAGTTGACCCCATTCAAAGTTTAACGCCTCTAAATAAATGATTGACCTCTTTTCTTTTGCTTCATAGTAAATTACTTTTCCTGATTTAATTGTGACAACTGGGTAAACATAAAATTAACATGATGATAAATTTTCAATGTCCTGTACACATCGGTGTTCTATGCCGCTGCTGTTTCAATAAGTCATATTTTTGTTAGTTGTATCATTTGTATTATTTTTCAAAGAAATGGTCTTTCAAAAGAAATGGACATTCAAAAGCCTAAACCATGAAAATCAATCTTGCCATCCCATAACATTACCATCTATTATAATTTCCTAGATATCAAAGACATCATTACTTTCTCAGTTTTTCTCATTTTGTAATTACATCTCTAGTTGTAACAACACTGATGATATCTGTTAGCCATTATAATTCCTGCTCAGTAAGTCTTTGGTATTCTTTTGCTTGACGGTGAGTAAAAAGTTGAACCTCCTCCACTGTGCTCTTTGTCACCTCTGTCGTAACTCTGTGTCACATAAAAAAAAATATCTGTTATTGTTTCAGCACAATTGCGTGATAATCTTAAAGTCTCATAATCCAGATGTGAAAAAGTTCTTTGTCTGCGCTCCAAACAAAGCAGTAAACAAGCTGTAAGAAGCACTGAGCGTGTGTGCAAACAGAAACTGTTAAACAAACACACCATGTTTGTTCATGTGAAGAAGGCCAGGTCAGTCTGACAACTCACGCTTGTGTTTCTAAAGTTTATTGCAGCAGCAGGACATAGTTTGTGTTTGGCGTCTAGGCTCTGATATCAATACTCCTTACGGTTTCATTTTACATGCAGAAATGTAAACGTAAACCTTGTTTGAGCATAAAAATGGTTGCTGGGGTGATGACGTTGAGTAAGAGTGTTCTGGTGCAGCCAGGTCAGAGCTGGCGATGAGACAGTAGACCGAGGGACCGACCGGAAATCTTGCAGCGTACAAAGACCGCTAATTGGAATGAGCTGATGCCAGTTGAATCTGGATAATGACCATAATGACGCATGTCTGGTGTGAAATCAGTGCAGCTCACTTTTACTGCCTGGACTAGCTCACAGGCTTAATTGTGTTAATCAAATAATCCATCTAAAAATCATTGTGTGCATTCAAAAGCCCAATAAGAACGACATTGCACGCCAGCTAGTACTGTTTGATGTCTCATCTGGCGACATGATATGATTTATCTTATTGGTTAGAGTTACACCTTTGTTGAAGGTCAAGCTGCAGTTTGGGTTTGGTTCTCCCATGGGTGGATATCACGCATCAACATCTGGTGCTAAAACTGAAGCAGAAACAGAAACAGCAAAAACTGCAGTTCCTCAAGTGATCACTCCTGACTGCTTACAAAAGCTCGTCATCTCAAAAGACCACGTCCCAATTTAGACGCTGAATCCTTGAGATGTCGCATTTGAAGACCAATTACGCTACGGCAGTGCGTCAAATACGGCTGACATACGAGTCCTCCTTTCCCCAGCCATGTCATGAAGCATCCTGTCTATCCTTCCCTGCCAGTCAGATCAAAAGACTTTCATGCAGATGAGGAATACCGTTTTAAACGAGAGACTGGTTTTAACGTATTTGAATAGCTACCTAAGTTAAGAAACACAAAAGGCCTCCAAACTCCCAGTTATCTTTAAAAATCTAGGTTACGTTAAAGGACAAATATGTCAGATATCTATTAAATTGAATCATCAAATGACCTTACAATATCATCAGACATTAAGGAAACATTCTGTTTCCAATGCAGTATGTATGTATGATGTATGTATGGTTTGGGTTTGTTTTCACTAAAGAAGTAGACCATCGTACTGCACACCAACACAGCTGTTTTGCACCCCACTCCTGTTTGCAAAGGAAATGTCAAACCAACAGGTTGATAGTACGAATTTCTGTGAATACGTTCAGTTTGTTTACACTTTGAAGAGGTGACTTTGCTGTTAGCAGACTACGATCTATTCTGAGAAGCTATGACCAGCATGTCATTAGAGGTATTCCAAAAGTATAAATGTATGGCCTCAGTTGACAGTAGAATGAGGAATTGTTCTTCAAATAGAGGTTTGACATTGAAAGGGTAAAGGTGATGTGATTCTTCAGACCATGTATAGAAATATCCAAAGTGGGAAGGAATTTATGACATCTGTTGTACTGTATATAATGGCTCCACACTAAACATTAAATTGTCTATCTTTCAGCCTGCACAGAGTCTCAGTGTTGTCCGTTAGATTAGAACCACGGCCGTGATATGCTGCGTTAATATTATCCAGTCTGTTGATAGATTCAGCTTTAGGGACATTTATATTATTCAACCCATCACAGGTGTTGCAGCAAACTGGTTCAGATGTAACGGATTCTGGCCGACCTAAAAAATGCAGTGGCAATTTTCTCATGATCTCCACGACTGAAAACAAGGTAAAACTAGGATACAATTTGGAAATACTTTTGAAAAATGGAGAGAGGTTAGAACACAGAAAAATTTCAAGAATGACGCAGAGCTAGCTAAACGCTTCAGTGTCTGAGACATGGCTACACTCATGCACATGGACTGCAGGAGGGGCGGGGAGGTCTCGCTTTCTGCCTGCTAGTTGTCATCCTTTGTATTTAATGTCACTGAACTTCACTTAGCAGTGTTTGTGTTACCTCCTACAGAATCTTTTTTGTTTTGTTTTTTTGGTTATGTCGATTGGGGATGGTAGTTTTTCCCCCATTTGTAAATGGGGGGAAAACTGTTTTGTTAGAATACCCTTTAAAAACCCAAGTGGTCAAGCCATAATAAAGACAACAGAAACAAACAACATTTTAATGCTTTTATTCACTGACTAAAAGAAGAGAAGCATTCATTCAACATTAATTCAAATCAACATTCGGCAGGTTGATCCTTAAAGTGTACGCCATCTGTCAATTAAAAGGTTGTACATGGAGGTTTGCAATGTCGCCTCCCTTTTCTCATCATCAACAGAACCATGGATCAACACCGTTCTCGACCACAAAATGCGTCCTCTCCGCTGGGGGAGGACTCTTTTCCTGCAGGCTGAACCAAAAACACAGCTGGTGAGGTTTTCAAGAGGGTTCGATACGATTTCAGTCACATTTTTAAAACCAAAGCTCAATCGATGGTCAATAGGGGGGTATTTTAGAGTAGGAGCTTTATTACTGGTTAAAGCCAAAATCCTACAACAGATGTTTCTGAAACCATGTGTATTTGTTCAGACACAGCAGAAAGAATTTAGTTGAGTTAGTGATCTAGATTTGTAAAAAAAACAAACGAAAAAAAAACTTTTTTCAAGAAGCCAATGAAATGTGCTCAATATAAAATCCGCTCCCTGTCACCTGAACACTGGTCCGGCCGTGTTTCTGGTTCCATCTGGCTCCCTGCTGACAGGAAGAAAGTTGAACCCGCTGCTATGTGCTCACTTTAACAAACACAATCACACAGGAACGTAACGCTCAGAATATTCAACAGTAAGGATGGTAAAACCATTTTTTCGCAGAAAACACAACAATGTAGCTTCTGATTTACAAAGTCTGTGATTTTATAATATACTTCATGTTCATAAATTGAACCCGGACATGTGTTGCATAAGAGTTTACCACGGTAATGCATTGTTGATACCTATACAAATATGCACGATGTGAGAGTTTATATATCTATATAGTTTATATTTCTTCCTCTATGGACTTCTAAAGACGCAGCCGGGCGCTGTCAGCACTGCTTGTGCCCCCTTGTGGCCACTAGTAAGACTGCTGTTATTGCAAACTGTCCTGATTTTAAACAAATGCACAACATTCGTACCACGATAAAACTAGGGGCCGTCTAGCCAGTCTCACAGAGACCAAGAGTGAGCCTGCCGTCACCGCTGCTGTCGCTGGGCTGGCTGACCAGAATCAAAAGATCTTAAAACGAAATGATAAAGGTTACATAAATCATCATAAGGCCAAGTATTGTCATTGCAAGTTCTTATTAGTTTACGACTTCAGTTCGACTGCGTAACAGTGAGGAAAAGAAAAAAAAAAAAAAAAGAAATAAACACAGGAAGAAAACGAGTGGATTATATGCATTCTTCTTGCATAGTTGTGAAGCTGGACTGGGCAGCAGGCCTGCCTGCCTGGCTAATTAGGAGGTTTAGCTCTCCAGACTTTGACAAGAAAGACTTTGTTTCGCAGCCAGGAACATCAGAGCCACAGTCGATGAGACCTAAATGAAGATAGCTGGCTGACACGGAGCATGAATATCTATCAGGTCCTCGATAAAGCCAGGCGCTGCAACAACCTCCAAAAGCTCCCGACAAAGATCGGCTGGGTCGTGCAATTAGAGCCATTTTGCTGTTTTGTTTTCTGTTGAAATATAATACGGCAAGTGCACAATAATAAACCTGGTATCACTGCTATAATGTGAGCATCTTCTTAAACTGGCTGTCAGCTCTGGCTGAAGATGAAAAACTGGAGAAGCTAAACTTCCTGTCACTGGGGCTAACAAACGCAAGGACTCTGAGAGTGAGCCCTCCCTTTCACTGAGATGACACCCAGCCGTATACACATCACCCGTGTCTGCTACACAGAAAATAGATTTTATACCAGTGTACTGCACCTCCAGTGTATTTCCCCCCCCAAGTCACAGAAATAATATACAACAGGATGTGACATCCGATTCTTCACATTTCTGCACGAGTCCAGCCTATTCGGAGTTTTGCACGTTACGGTAGTAGTCTGTTGTCTGAGCATTTTGATACAAAAATAAAACAAACAGGAAGTGTCAGAAATGTCTCTTTGTGGTGAGGAAACTCGATCTCTTTATGTTAATCCCTTCAGAAACGCACCACTTCCCAGACTCTATTCAGCGAGGTGATATCATACTCTCACTCTATCATACTGGACTCACATACTCTTGATTTGACACTGAGCCTGAGTGGATAATATAACTCGCTTTCCCCGTGACTCTGAGCCTGTGTTTAGACTGATGCAAATCTGAAACAGTCTGCTGCTTTGGTACTAAAATAACACACACTCCCCATTCAGCCCGTGCCAATGGAATTAGCGATGTTAATTTTGCAAAGAAGTGTCAAAGCTCACTCTTTGTAACCCTGCTTATCTACGGCTCTGCGCTCACGACACTTCAATAAGCTGTTAAAGTCTTCACCTGAAGATGGACTACACTAGAGACCAGCTCTGTGGATTCTGTTCATCAGGCAACAGGGACGGGGCCCCGCCGCGTTCCACGATTCCTCTATGAATGCATGAAAGAGCGCAGAAAACTATCTCTGAACATGTGACAGGTCCAAAGTGTGAACTGGCAGCAGACACATCAATGTACAGTTACTATTGGTTATGGTCGCCTGAATACCTGACACCAGATTTCCTCCTGTCGAGCCTTCAAAGCGGTCATCATGGAGGCTCCACTCATTTAAAAAGAAGGCGTTGCTAGTCTTTTTTCGTCACCGCCTCTTTCTGTGGAGACACAGTGTGGTAACATCTGTCTGCATACAGAAGACCAGGAGAGACTCTTGTTGCCCCTGTGTTTCCATAGTGAACATGTACTGTGACTTAGGGGTGAGTTTGTGCGCGTGTAACTGCTAACTTCTCGGTCATTGCATTGAGATGCTCTTTAAAACACGAGACTGACCGCGAAGTTCAAACGCTCTTATTTCATACAGCACAGTCAGCGTAAAGATGCGGTTCACATGATTTTAGTGTAACAGACACAACCCCCCCCCACACACACACACACACACACACACCCCCGAAAGGGCCTCGAGATTCTAAAATAATATTAAAGCAAGCGCTTTGTGAATGAGTCGACCTTTATGCACACTGTTAACTAGCACTTTAAAAAAAATAGTACGACACACCTCGGCTCTGCTCAGACCAGCTGGTAATGTGGTGTGACTTGTCAACACGAGCTGCATCCCCGATTCCCTTCAACAACAGACTGACTCATTCAAAGTAAAAAAAAAATATAGTATATATCTATATAGAGTCCAATTTTCATGCAGACACTTTGTAGTAAACTGGTTGCAAATCAGACAGCCTGAGCGACCCCCCACGTGGAATGTCTTGTTCTCTATTCTCGAGCAGTCGATCTCTGTTCGGCTGAGACTAAACGCTTCCCATCATATCTGACCTTGACCTTGACTAGCCTGGAAATACAATATCTCACACAGAGCACAGCGGCCTTACTGGGAAGCTAAAAGTCAGTCACAAAGTATCCTCTGGAAGCTTCTGTAGGAATACTCAGTACCTGACTCTCTCTCTCTCTGTGTGTGTGTGTGTGTGTGTGTGTGTGTGTGTGTGTGTGTGTGTGTGTGTGTGTGTGTGTGTGTGTGTGTGTGTGTGTGTGTGTGTGTGTGTGTGTGTGTGTGTGTGTGTGTGTGTGTGTGTGTGTTCTGCGTTTGAAACAAAGTCGTCGTCGTCCTCCTCGCCTCTAAGATCTACATTCAGTCCCTCCTCACAGTGAAACAGGTGATGAAAGAAAGAGAGAGAGAGAAATGCTCTCTCTGTGTACGCCTCAGTCACACTACAACCAGCACGACGTACTGCGCTCGAATGGCGTGACCAGGGATGCGGCCCGATTTACAAGCTGTGCAACACGGCTGCTTTTTCTTTATAAATGTGCGGATATACATTTCCAAACGGCGCCTCGCCTCGAGACACGTTTCCACAACAAGCCGCTTTTTGTAATCTTCAACGGTCGAACAAAAAAAAAAAAAAAAAAAAAAAAAAAAAAAAAAGGTGCAACCGCCGTCCGTTTCTGCTCGAGTCGAGCACAGAACGAGTACGCTGACGTTTTAACCTGGTCCAGCACAGTATGGTCCACAGTATAACAAAGGAAGAGTTTGGGCGCACACTAAAAAAAACCCCAAAGTGGTCAGAGAGTGGAAGAAACGAGGAGAGGAGAGTTTGGAAAAGAGCGAGTTAAGGAGGTGTAGAGTAGGAAAGAAGACTGGACCGGCCTCCTGCCAGTGTGCGTGTACATGGGCACTTCAGATAGACTCGTGTCTGGGTTCAGTTTGTTCCACTGTGGTCTTTGGCAGCTTAAAAAAGAAAAACACGTCGAGGGAGGAGGACAGATCCAGTGACTCCTTACACTCTGTAGGAGCGAGCGAGAGGCCTGAGCTATTGTAACTTTCCCTCCGATTGTACCCTG
The DNA here is from genome assembly GCF_947650265.1 of Symphodus melops. Taxonomy (NCBI): domain Eukaryota; kingdom Metazoa; phylum Chordata; class Actinopteri; order Labriformes; family Labridae; genus Symphodus; species Symphodus melops. The sequence continues at coordinate 5,361,090 of NC_136709.1, forward strand.
AGAACGAACAGTTTCTGTTCCTGTTTCCTGCTGCAGGAGGAGTGATAAGACGACACCGCTGAACACGAGCGAGCAACCCCTTTCAAAAATCGGACGCACACAAACGCAAACATTAGCATTCAGAAAACACACGGTGGCTGCACTGCCGATCACGCTACCTTGTCTATTTCTACAGGATACATTTTTGACAGCTAACATGAAACTTGCGCAGAAAACACAGGCACTCTCAAAAGAGAAAATCAAGTGTGCGTGCCGACACATGATCCGAGGCTACTGAAGCTTGTGAAACCGCCTTTCTCAAAGAGTAAGCTAAGCTAATGATCACAGCAACAAGGTACAACCAACACAAAGCTAATGAGTCGGGCAGGGGAGAGGTTTCAAAAGCAGTGAGACTCCAGAAGCTCAACATGGCGTCGACACAAAAGGGATCAGGGCCGGAGCGGTTTATTCAGCTGAAGCGTGCGATGCCAGAGTGCGGCACAGCTTCACTTTCAAATGCCAGAAAAGCCTTTCCGGCAGAACTTTACCTCATCGCTTCTCAACGACACACAGAACTCTTTCCACACAATCTTCACTGAAAAGGTTAAAAAAAAAACAAAAAAAAACAAGAAGATCACGGGTCCTGCAATTCCTGCCCAGTCTCTTAAATATTTGCCCAAGTCTTTACTTGTTCTCTTCGTCATTTTGTTGCCTAAATAAAAATAACGTCATTCTATTTGTCACAACACCTAAACAAAGATAGAGAAGGAGCTCTTGAGTAACTGTATTGAAGTTTAAAAAAAAAAAAAAGGGGAACATAATAAAAAGTGAAAATGATTCTGCTTTTGCTGAGCTGAGCTCAGGAGAAATCACAGCCTCTGTGTTTCCTCTGAGCAGACCGCTCGAACAGCGTGTGGAGCCAATAACATGAGAGGAGAGGAGAAGACAGGAAGTGGTAGAGGAAGCACACACGAGTGGTGAGAGTGGAGATTGTAAAAAAAAAAAAAAAAAAACAACATTAAAACGTGTTTGCTCAGCTTTGAAAAGGCATTCTGGTATGAATAGCTGTGAATGTTCACTTTGTATCAGATGACACTGACTCACGGTGCAAAGCTGAGCTCTTAAAAGAGGAGACGTGGTGGTGGTGGTGGTGGTGGTGGTGGGGGGGGGGGTATAAGTTAAAAACCAACATACGTAACTCTCAGTGTGTACTGTCGGTAGCCCGTCTCTTCAGAGTTCAAACAGCTCAAAAAGAAACTCCTGGTGTCAAAAGTGCATTTATTATTTATCCTGAGATATGGACCGAGGACGAGGAGATTATCATGGTCAAACCATTAAGATGAACCCACTCTTGGTAAACCGCAGGCACACAAATATACTCAATTTGTTCTGAGCTGGTGCTAACATATACACACACCTCTCCTCCCATCACAGGTAAACTTTGGATACTGCAGACCTTCACAGTCTGCCATGCCTTTACCCTGCCCTCGAAAGTGCCACTGACTGCAATGCACAATAACTGATGAAAGCCGTTGAGGAAATAAAACTCGAGTTAAATATGGAATAAAAAAAAAATAAAGGTGCTCTGCAGCCCACAGCAACTTTGATCATATCCCAGCTGAGCGCAGGAAACGAGGAGGAATCACTGCAGCGACAGAGCTAAACTTGGCCCTGGTCATGCTCATAGTAAGGTTCGTCTGGAACACAATGTGTGTGGCTGGAATTGCTGGCTTAGCTCCCAAACATGGCATGAATGTACTTCCACAGAGCCTGAACAACACTGATAAGGGCAAAGACAAAGTTTGGGTTACAGGTGTTCTCTTGGTATGAGACAAAAAAAAAGAAAAGAAAAACTGAATCAATCAGAGCCGGGCCACCACCGTCGTCAAGAAGAAGGAGGAGCTCCACAGCCAGCTAGGATGTGCCAGACATTTCCCCCCAGATAATGGACTACATTCAGTTCAGACATTAATTAGGCCCTGCAGGTTAAGCTCAAATCGACAGCATAGATTTTTTTCCCCGACTTCTCTCAGCCCCTCCAACATCTCCTGGATATTAAACATGTGCAACAAGTAGATTGGTTTTTGCCATTCTTAAGTCACGTTCAACCTTAATCTTTGAAAACAAATGTATGATAAAGGTTTGTTGACCCCCCCGACCGAGGCGGCTGGAGGGTTTATCAGATGGCAAGACAAACGACACCATTTAAAACAATAACAACAAGAACCACTGTGTCCTTAAAACAGGGGCCGTTTCCAAGGCAACTGTGACTCAAGAGCAAAAAAAAAAACACGACTTAAGCTAACCGATTGTTTCATACAACCGAGTACTCATTATCATCACAACCACTGCCCGGCTCATTGCGATGTTCAGAGCCTACCTGAGACACAGAAATACGCCCCCCAAACTTTGTTGTGCTGTTTTTGCCAGTTCTCAGAACTAGAACTGGTCTTGGCTGGAATTGAAGCCCACAATGTTCAAACATCCTTTAACTCAGCAGCCATGACTGCTGCTGTAGCAAGATATGCGTCGTTCAAATTTCGGTGGCAAACATAGCTGTGCAGTTAGCCTTCAATAATCGACAAAAAACAAACTGACCAGCAAGCTGAATGAGAAAACCAGAGGTCGAGTTACATTCAGTTCACCCCCCCCCCTCCCTGTTCTTCATCATGAAATATTTACTCCCTCAAAAACTGAGAAAATGGTTCCTGTCATCACAACTGAGAGAACTGCTTCGGCTCAAGACTGGTCTCTCAGTCAACTTGGAACTATTCAGAGAATTCTTTCACACACAGTTAAATGTAGAATCATGAAACCGAAATGGATTTTCTCTCAAAATAAAGCAAACATTTTTTTCACGTCGGAGCCTCTCATGTTATGAGTTCACACCCTGTCCTTTGCTTTCTTTTTTTTTTAACTTGATGACTTGACTTTTTAATGCATAGGGCATCTGGAGCTGTTCGTGCTAAGTCAAAAAGTTCCAACTTCTAAGTCAGATCAAAGTCAGCTAAATTCATCCCGACTAAAGAAAAGAAGAGGCCAAGATTTACAATGGGCTTGCGACGATGGGCTCATGTGTCAGGTTGACTCTGACAGGTTGGCTCTGAATGTCATTCGGAAGACAGACTCCCTATTTAATCTGCTGATGAGGTTTCCCCGCGAAGTGAGCGAGGTGGGAAGTGTGTTTGCTGCAAGCATGTAACAATATTCTCCGTGACACCATCATTAGGATGTTTAAATAAAAACCATTTGGCTTCAAAACGCCACTTCACAATGATCGTAACTCTGAGACAAAGTACTGACACGGCTGCTGTTAAAAATAGCACCTGCTCAATCAGCCACATCACTGTGGAGATTCCCCCACTCCAGACAGACCGACAAAGAGCAAAAGAAAAAAAAGAAAAAACAAAAACAAACAAAGCTAGAGGCTTGAACACACTTTCCCACCTCACCGGTCTCTCTCTCTCTCTCTCTCAAGACGCCTGCCTGCCCTGTTCTAGCTGTGAGCAGGATAATATATCTGTATTTAAATACACACAAAGCCTTTACAGGCAAGGGAACTATCACAGAGGGAAAAACAAGATCATACATGGAGCAGGAGGAGAGAACTGTCAAAGAAAAAGAAAGGTATCATAGAGAGGCTCTGGAGGTTATTAATGTGAAGAAGAGACACCGAGCTCTGAAAAGGTTCAGATCAAGACCAGACCAGACCAGACCGGGCCAGGCCAGACCGGGCCATGTCAGACAAGATGAAATAACAAGCAGCCGAGGGGCCCCATTTGCACAAACAAATTTAAAAATGGCTGTCACGCAAGACTCGCCTGTTGTCCATTATCACAGATTGGTACAACTTAGAGCAAGCATATCGAGTTATAAGGATGATGTTAAATATGGCTAACTGGATAATTAAGAGGCAAAGCAGGTAAATAGGGGATCATTTGGAAAGAAGTTGGATTTGATAGTTGGCTAAAACCTCTGTGAGAAAAACACAGAAAAAAATAAAAGTTAAATAAAAACCATCAGCTCACATCAGTTCACATAAATGTAATTAAGAGATTGTTTAAAGATCCAGTTTAAGTTTCTCGCTCAGCTCTGCTTTTGGTTTGGTTTAAGAGGTCTTAGCTGACCTGGACTTGGTCGGTTTGGCCTGGTCTTGATGCACTTTAAGCAGTGATGTGTTGGATGTGCCATCCCTGCCTACATGCCCATGCTAAAGGCCTGCAGCTCGCGGTGGAAGTGCTGGGTGGGCTCGGACAAAACCAGGCTGGAGTCCAGGCAGGGATGCCAGACACGGCTCAGGCCCAGAGAAACCTCCTTGACCAGGTTGTGGACGGGGTCGCCCTCCATGCACACAGACTGATCCGGATCGAAGTCAATGCTCTCCTCAGAGACGGTAAGGACGCGAAGACTGGAACCCCGCAGCCGAGAGATGGCCACCAAGTTATGGGACCAAACAGTGTAACCTAAAAAGAGAGGGATGAGTAAGACAGGTGGGACTTATCTGACTGATACTAAGAAAAACTGTAATCCAATTTACAGTTTCACATTTAATGTTGAGTGTGAAAGATGTTGCTGGACATGATGAGTATACAGATTTATTTAGCAAACTAACTTTATTTTTGATAGCTATCACAAAGCTGGCAAAGCTCAGAACAAACTCAAAATCATCTATAAAAGGAAACAACAAGCTAAACTCACCGTGTATCACCAATACAGCCAGCTGGGTACATCTCCAAGCCAAGAGGACCAACGGGTCTTCGTTCCGATTGACACTGAGGTCGGGGAAGTCAGGGTCATCCCTCAGGAGCATGAAGTGAGTCAGCGTTTTGTTGTACTGCTGAGAGATGAGCTCCAGGGTAGCATCTGACACCAGTGTGCTGTAACTGTCGAGGTGGAGGCGCTCCAGAGGAAGGCTGGGCTTTAGGACTCTGAGGAGCTCTGAGCTGTCCACCTCCAGGGCCATCATGTACACTCGCAGGTTGGCACTCACACGGACCTGGGGAGGATCAGGGGATGTGTCGAGACTTGAACATACTTATACTCTGTTTTATTACTACATATCAAACCTTCCCATAAGGCCATCACCTACGAGGTCTGAGATCTTTTTCCAGTTTGGACAGTTGAAAAACAACAATAGCCATAGAGGGGCACAGGAATGAGTGCTAAAACCAGGAAGTGAGTTAGCATTTTAGCACCATGGGTTGCAAATTCTAAAAAGTCAATGGGGATTTTGAATGGGTTTGTGGTTAGACGCCTGAAATAAGGTCTGTGGTTAACACAAGCTGAAGAGATGTTGACGTTTTGTTAGATGAGAAAAACTACGTTAGCTTAGACCCAGACTTGTGAGTTTTAAAGTTTTTCCATGTACCGTACTTTAATCAGCGGTTGCTAACAAGTCGCTAAATGAGTCTGCAGTGGTTGTCATGGAGACATTAAAAGTCATCACGTCGGGAACTCTCTCACTGATCCTCCTTACAGCCTTTAATCATGTTTTTCAGTGCTCTTGCAAATATTAGGCTAATAAACAACTTATTAAGCAGCGGTTTTGCTAGCTTGTCAAAACGCTGATTAGATCGATGAAGCATAACGGTCGTGATGTAATTATAAACCAACCGCAGTGTAGTTTGCTAGAGCATAACGTTAGCTTTTTACTTCTGTTGCCTGCATTAACTCTTCAAACTTCATATAAATGATGTTCATTTGTGAAGATTATCCCGCTGAACTAAACAGCTACGCATCAGAAATGTGTGTTTGACACAAAGCTTATCTTCTGGAAAGATCCAATGCAAAAATCCCATAGGAGAATGCTCCTTCAAAGCTACTTCCGGGTTGCCCTACAAAAATACGTCATCACTTTTCCCGTCTATTGCCTTACCAGCGCCTTCCAATCGTCCTCTGTTGCAGTCCCTTCTAATGGTTTGAACTCCAGGGCGGCGCCGTTGAGCAGCAGAGACAGGCGATGCAGTGGAACACGACGAGGTGATGCCAGCAGACCACAAAGCTCAGATGTAAAATCAGAGAAATCCAGAGCCATAGAATTAAGATTAGACAGACGATCCAGCTCTGATGGCGAGATGAGGGGTCCTGAGGAAAATTCAGGAGGAGTGACATAGATCAAACTGATGTCACGCGAGTGTTTTTAAATTGGATAATTTAAGGAAGAAAAAAAAAAAGCACAGACAACACATACCCAGCTGGTGGTCCAGTAAACTGAGGTGCTTCAGGGTCTCCGCTGAAGGATTTGAGAGGCAGGCTAAAGAGCAAGGGGTCAGCAGACCAAGCATGAAGCTGCAGGACAACCAGCGCAGCTGCCTGCTGTTGGATAACATCTCCATGAACAACTGCTGGATTCTGTAGAGCACAGGGGGAGGGGACGATAAAGAAAGAGGGGAGGAGAGAATTAGCTGCAGCTCCTTTGCCAGCATGAAAACACTTTTCTCAAGGTTACATTTGAGTAATCACAGAGGAAGTTTAAGACAAGTATCCCTCAAGAGATAAAGCCCAGAGTAGAAAGAACAGCTTGAACATTTGTGGAGAGAGACATGACGAGAAACATTAATGTCACAGAAGATGCAAAAATAAACATCTTGGTGCTCTCATATATTAGACATGAAATACACTCATTCATGGCTCATTATATTTAAACAAACCTACTCCTGCCTCCCCTCCCCCAGTATCACTCCGTACACGCTCTGCTTAAAGACAGATATGGGGGGGTGTGAGTTGGTGCAGCATTTTCATGTCGTGCCACCCACCTATCTACCACTGGGTTGCAAAACAGACCCACACTAAAAGCTGTGAAGACGAAAATCCTCCCAGAAAAATGTTTAGATTGTTCATGTTTACAAAACTACTTTAGTGTGGTTTTCATTTAAATGTAAATTCTGAAAAAAAAGAAACTGCTTGCAAACACTTCCTCTAGACAGCTACAGGTAGTTCCACCACAGAATGTTCTCTCGTTGTGTATCTAGACACAAGACAAATTAGTTAGTAGCTTTTATTGTGTCTCTTGTGAGAAATTCAGTTTGGACACGAGAGAGTGTCACATATAGCACAACACAAACGTCTATATACATGGAACATTACACTTGCACATATATGACATCATTAATTCTAATGCACTTCCCTACATCATCGATTTACTGCACAGTCCCTCAAGGAGTCATGAATGAATGCTGCCTGTAACGTTCGTCTGTCCTGACTCTCTCGATCTCTAATGTCTTTACTAATCTTTGAACTTTAGCCTCTCATAGTAGAATCCCTTCTTCACTTCTTTTATGTGTTGATGCTGCAGAGAGGGCCTCTTTTTCTCGACCCTGTAGGTCTTTGTTGGTGAAAGAATGTTTTCTTGGTCCTCCAGATCTTGACCTCATCTCTTTCCTTTAAACTACATTTTGTGAAGAGGACGCCAACAGAAGAAATAAAAATCTGTTTGAAGCGTTAGTTGTTTTTTTCCCCCCAAGAGTTCTTTTTAGGAAAGAGATCTGACATCTTTCGAACAAACGTTCACAGGAACCCATGGTAGTTAATTGCAGACAGCACAGCTGCCACATCGGAGATTTACTTTAATAGGCATGGAATAAGTTCAGAATTAGTTTGTCAACCCTGAAATCATATTCACCTGACTCATTAAAGCTCCAACAAGTAAATCACATGGGCCTGGGCCTTAGCAATCAGTGTTTGCAAAAGCAACAAAAACAACTTTCCCAGACTGGGAAACGGAGACCTTTTCCTCTTTTAGTGTGTAAAACTGTAAACAAACAAAAGTCAATATTCATTGTTAAGGCATTTTGAGGACGGCTGCTCAATGCTTTGCACACCACTGTGCATGTAGTGAAACATTAAGTGGTAACATCAGACGTAAAGCTGAATGTCTCCCAGGACTGGTTGACTTCTAACAATAATAGAGTGACTGTGGTCGTATTATTGATTTAGATTTTAGAAGATATTTAGATATTGAATCTATCTATCTATCTTAACAAAAATAGGCTGGGAAGCATTGTTAAACAGTGCCGAAAGATTGTCGGTGTCAGTCTTAATGATCTGAGGCAGGTCTACCAGGTTAGGCGTGTCCGGAGGGCAAACGCCATTTTGGCAGACCCTCTTCACCCTCTCCACGCAGAGTTTCGGCCTCTACCATCAGGGAGAAGGTTTGCCTTCTCTAGGAAAGCAAAGTCAAACCGGTATATAAAATCATTTGTACCATTAGCCGTTAAATATTTGAACCAGCTCTAAACCTTGCAATTTGTAACTTTCCATGATGACATCTATGGGTTAATTGGGTTATTTCTTTTCTTCTCTTTGTATACGTCTTATTTTACTTATTGTTCATTTTATTTATGTGTTGGCTGTGCCAATGGCTGCTGTAAAATGAATTCCCCCCCGGGGATAATAAAGAATAATCAATCAATCATCATTTTGTGAACTAGTTGACTATTTCTGAAACCTCAGGTGCTCTTTGCATTTACAAACACATGCCAATACTTAACATGTTTCAAATAATAGTCTGGCACAGCCAAAGGGGAATCAAAAACGTATAACCACGCTGCAGTTCTTTATGACGTGCATTTTATCTTCCACGCCAGGAACAGCCCTATGGAAAGGAACTATCAGCAAATCTAAGGAGTTTTTGACAGCCAGCGGTGAAAGAAGATCGACGGTGCCGTGCTCACGCTTACTCGTTAATCTTCTTGTCCCCCTGGTGAATTTGGTGCAGGTTGGAGGTGTCCAATAGTCCCTCTTGCTGGAGAATACAGGTGTCCCCGTAGAGACTCAGCTTCTGCAGGTTTCTGGGGAAAAAGAGAGAGAGGGGGCAAGTGTGAAACGGAGAAGAGCACAAAATGTAATAGTATTTGAGGAGTGCTTTCAAAACAGCGTTTTTCTTACAGAGCTGACGGACAGGAAAGCAATACAATCACACACATGAACTGTTGTTCTTTAAGCTTCTGTACTTCAATCTCAAACCTTGGTGAGAAGAGGAGTGGACAAAAGGAAACAAAAACTGATTTGTAGTTCATAAATAAATTACATGACCTGATTTTGTCCTTAAAATTAACACTTTCAGGTTCCTGCTCTTACTCAAACATTTACACAGCAAACATCATGACTCCCCATTACTCTCCTGTTTGTGTTGTTTAAAGACGGACTTGGCTGAGAACCACATTTAGCCATAAAACAATGCTCTTAAAAGGACGGCTCCCGTGTCTTCCGTTTGCTTTGTCAATATGTGCAAAAGTCCTTCCTCATGTCATCTGTGTACCTGGAACGTTAGCGAGTCTAAGCTGAAGTTTAACCATTACCCATGTCTGACACTAATCACAACCATTTCGGGTTTGACCTCGTCTTCTAAATTCCCTGAAACTACTTGTTCTTGGCCCTTCGAAAACTGTAGTTGCCAGAAAGGGCCATGATACGTTCATGGTGGTGAAACACGCTGTGTAGACTATTGTTATGGAGCAGAGGCGACAAATAGTTTGACTTAGTTAAAGCAGCTCATTTATCCTGTGTGACTAACATGTTTTTAAATCATACCAGTGCTTGAACTGCTACACCAATAGTCTCCATTTAAAACAAGTTCACATTTAGTGTGGAGGTCAAAGGTCTCACAGCCCGCTTGCTGTACTGTAAATCAGCTGAGAGTTAAGCCTCGACAGTGAAACCATCAGCGTCTCATGTGCAGCTACAGTACACATGAGTGTGTGACACTGCTCGTAAAGAAACAATGATTTGTCATTGTTTTGAATATCAACCAGAAACAAGCGTATCGGATCAATGTTTGGTGATTAAAAACCTAACGTTCGGTATCCTGATGGAGCATCAGCTCAAGGTAGATCCAAAATTATTCGATCAAGACATGAATAAAGTTGAGATCAAATGTTCTACCTTGCAGAGTGACACAACATTAAGCACTTAAAAACTCATTAAAAACTGAAGCTTCTACAGTATGTTATCAATTATGAAAGCATTTAATGTTGAAGTTGGAGCATCATTGGACGGCTGTCTGTAAAGAGTCGGTTTGAAACTGCACACCGACATGAAGTGTGAAACAGAAAAAAGGTTTTAGCCCCCTCAGCACAACAAGACATGAGCAGCACAGCATTGGATGGCTGCTCTATCAATACCACAAAAGCCCTGTTGAGAATAATAGAGAATGTAGGAGAAGGTATAACACAGAGAACTTCTGCTGAACCATCAGGATGTAGAAACCAACGTTTCAAGTTTTACAGGACAGTAAAACACCAGAGTAGATATTATTACCAAGGGACTGAATGTGATCCTTCACCCCTTACAGTAAACCAGAGCTACATGTGTGTTTGTCAGTGCTGGTATAAGCATGTCAGAGCCAACAAAGCCTTCCCTGTGCTGCATTGTACCTGCTGGTCTGAAAACACCAGAATAAAACGGAAAATAGAAACAAAAGAAACGCAGATCGGCGTTCAGCATTTTTAGAAATGCTTTGTGAAATCATGTTTAGATTTTACAAATCATATTTGAGTAACTAAAGAGTGTAAAACCTCTGTGGGATCGTGAGGATAACGTGCAGTAATATAACAGTCTCCCTTGCAAAGACATGACCTGATTACGTAACTGCTAATGTCGGTTTGTTTATAGCTAACTAAGCTAACGCGAGCTGCTAGCTTACTGCGACGCAAACAATGATGTGAAATCGCAACGAATGTTTAACAGTGGTATCCATGACAATGATGAACAAAAAACAAAAACGCACCGCATGATCTTCTGGAGCGATAAGTATTAGAGGGTACCTGTTGTTGCGGATGCTGCTGAACACACACAGCACCTGGTCCAAGTAGGTGGCCATGGCGTCTCTCCATCGTTCGGAGAGCTGCGGGTCGTTATCGGGACCGGGAGCCTGGTCCATCCTGGTGGACGACGAGTCGTTGCTGAGAGGAGAGAGGTAGCCTTCGACCGGGGCAAGTTCGAGCTGCAGTTCCCGCACGAAGGAGCCGAACTTCCGCATGAGGAATTCCAGTTTCGGGGTGTCCTCGGAGCAGGACCCGCCGCCGCCACCACCGTTCAAACTTCCACCACCTACCCGCAGCTTAAGCTCGGTCCACAGCGCCGGGTAGAAGAGACACTCCCTCCAGCGCGAACACACAGCCGAGGCCCGGAGCTTGTCTCGGTCGGAGAGGAAGGAGAATATGTGAACGATAAGCTCGCTAGGTAAAGCCATGGCTCCGACACCCCCGCACAGAGCCATGGCGAGCTAAGAGAGCTGTTGTTCGAAAAACCAATCACGTATATAAAACAAATGTTAAGACCGTTTCTAAAACCTGGTGCTGCAGCAGCGTCCACCCCTCTCGGTGAAAACAAACCGTTTTCAGCTCTCCCTTCAATACTATTGGACCGAACCACTCCTTCTCAATGCTCGGGGTACAAAACAATCCCTTTAAATAATAAAGAAACATTCGTTCGCGGGAGACTTGCCCTTATCTACCTGTTACAATAAATGTTTGTATTTACTCAACCATGTTAGGGCTTTACTGTTATTTTCAATCGATGTTTTTCGGGGTTTTTGTGAATGTATCGCTTCGTTGTCAAATGAATGGTTCAGCCCCGAGGTGTTGTTATTTTCGCCATACCGCCGTTGTCCAGTAGATGGTGCTGTTTCTCTTGCTGCGTAAAGCTCAAGACAACACGTGATCATTATTTTGGATTTAAGCAGACGTAACACCATAGACATAATGCGCAACACCCCCTTAGTTCACGCCCCCTCAAAAAAAGAGGTTGAGCTAAAGGAATTATCTTAATTAACTGTATCTTGAAATCAAACAACTATTACTATTTTTATATATATTGTATTAATTCCTGAGGAGACGTCCTGGTTTTACTCTCTATTATTTTAAAGACATGCTTCTCACACACGTGTGCCCGAATCACACGCATGCACAAACAGGACCTGTGGACATTCATTAGTGGAGAGATGTCAGAGTTGGGCTGCTGATCTCAGCAGGAAGCGCACCAGAGTAGTTCAGGGCTCGGTGCCTTGTTGAAGGGAAACTCAGCAGTAGGCCGAATCAGAAAGTGGTCTGCGCCTCTCCAGCTTCCAGAACAGCTTCCATATGGTCCGCATTGGGACTTTAAGCGACAACAGGATGGATGGATGGATGGATAGATGAGATGAGATGGAATTCATGTTAAAACCATTCAGTTATTGTCCATCTTTTGTTGTGAACCACACTGACATTGTATTTTGATCAGTTTAGTCTGTTATTAAACCTAAAGAAACGAGAAAATCTGTCATAATTTGATTTAAATGGACTAGTAATGGTCATGTTGGTGACACCCAGTTAGAGTTCTCATTATCAATGTAAATTAAAGTGGATTTTATGCAGCAGGTAGCGTAAAAATCTAAAAGTTACTGGTCAGTAGTTTCTAATATAGCCCAATAAATGTTCATGAACAACACTGTCCAATAAAAATAATTATTAAACAGCTTTGATGTAATAAGCACAATTTTGACCAAAGTAAAATCTCATGTATTGACTCTTTACTTCTCACTGTTAAAACCGCTGTATTGAATTCAGACAGGACATTTAGCTGTGACCTTCACTCCTAAAGCTGCTGTTTCATTTGTCACTATATGTGTGAACGTAGCGTTAGATATCACAAACTAATCCAAGATGTTACTTTTATTAACGTCATACTTTTCTTTCACCAGATTATATTGATCCCAACATAATCTCATCTGTTGTAGAGATTGTACCTGAAGCATTGTGGTTGGAATTCAGTCTATGCCAAATGCAGGTCACCTTTCTTAATTTGATATTTGACTTATAAAACACAGGAATGAGGCAGTTTGGTTATGACTTTGGGATTTACAGAAAGAGCAGGGTAGTCATTCAGTTCCACTTATCTCCACAAGATAGCAGCACAATGACTCAGCACGGCATCCACACCAGCGAGCTGAATCCTTAAAAATGTGTTTTTGGATCCTTTCCTCTCCTTTTCTCCCACATTTTGTGACTTGCTGAAAGGAAATTATTCAGAGAAGATGAGGCGTAGAGAGGAAAAGAGAAGACAAGTCTGTGTTTAGGTCAAAGCACTTCCAGCGTATTCTGGTGAAAAAAGAAGAACATGTTTTTAGCCTTTCATCTTTCGTGATTGACCACAATAATCTCATGATAAATGTTACAGTACATCTGATGAGTCAGAGCTAGTAATCCTTTTATCCTTGTTGGATTAGTTAAAGTTACTGCTGATTAATTTACGTGATATCAAATGTATTCTCTTTAAAGTGAGGATGAAAAGGCTTGCAATGCCTTTGAAGGACTTACTATGGAAGGAGTTCAAAAATAACCATGGGAAGCTTGGGTCTAAATCATTTATGAAATAAAAAAAAGTGTAAATAATATTTTGAAGAGGGACATCACAGATATGATAGAAGACACAAATTATGTGACCAAGAGCTAAACATAACATGTCATTCATGTCATTCCTACAGTTCAGCGATAAACACTAAAGCTCCTTTTTGGGTGGTTATGAAAGAGCTTAAAATTGATACTGATATCTCTTTATAACCTAAAAAAAATCAAGTTCATTATTAAGGGTATAAATTGCTTCTTTTTTAATGCTTGGCTATATATTAAAAGAAGCCGGATAAAAACGTTTAAAGACCTTTTATTCCTGGCCTTTATTTATTTATTTTGTTTGCCTTTATTTTGATAGGGCAGTAAGGAGAGACAGGAAATATTAGGGAGAAGAGAATGGAGGATGATATGCTGTAAATGTGGGGGGTTGGACCTGAAACCCAGGAAAACTTCTGCAAGGGGTCGTCCACTCTGACTGCTGAGCTAAACGAGTTCCATGTCAGAAATACAAAAAGTTAAAATATAGTATATTATTTACACATAAAATGAAATTCAAGTCTCAGGTTAGTAAAATTAGCCCTCAAAGGACATCTTGAGCTCTACAGTTTCATTTAAGAAAAAAGGTCACATACAACATGAATATACTCTTAATCATAACACTGAAGAACCATCTAAGAAACAAACCAATAAGACTTAAAAACTTGTTTAAAATCCACTCTCATCCCTTTAAAAACAACAAAAACAGCAACAGGGCATAGATTATCCCAGACAGGGAGGTTATGAATGCTTTGTTGAGGATTGGAGAATCTGTTAGTTGAGAGATAATTTTTAGATGGAAGAAGATTTAATGTGGGAGTGGAATGAGAAGGTTGAGTCCAGGATGGTACCCCAGTTGCAGATCCCAGAGGATGGGCATATGGTGCGGCCCTCAACTTTCAGTTAGATATTTCCAACCTTCCCGGGCCAGCGCCTTGGGGGCCACAACCATGAGCTCAGTTTTATTGTAATTGAGTTTGAGGAAATTGGTTGACATCCAGGTTAAGATGTTTTGCAGGCATTCGACCAGGGAGTGAGGGGGGTGGGGAGAGATTGTTTGGTGCTGAAGTAGAGCTGTGTGTCATTGACGTAGGAGTGGAAATTAAACCGTGTTGGTGGATGATCTGAGCATGTAAATGATGATGGGTGTTACAAGCTACAACTCAAAGGTAAACTGCCTCAATAAGTTTTAGGTCATCAGTTGAGTGCTCAATTTAATACTGCTCCAGGGTTTTGAGTTTAAAAATCTGAATTAAATATATCATTAGTATTCCCATTGTTTTACCCTGATATGACAAAGTATAAATGATATAGAGCCTTCTTATCGCTATAATATGAAAATATAATATCTGAACTTCCTGGGGACAGAGATGAAAAGGCTCATGGATAATGCAGCATATGAATACATTCAACGCCAAAAGGTTTTAGATATTATTACCTTGTTTAAAAGTTAGAGAGAAAAAGTAGGAAGTTAACTTTGTCACGTGCTATAAGCTCAGTCTCTGCACGGCACACAATGCAGGGAGGACAGATCCGATTACAGAGAATTCTAATAGCTGACATATCATCTTAATGATGTGTTTGTTTCTCTTTCTTGCATATGGGGACCTGTCTGTTTTTTTTTTAATTAAAAGCAGAAACAGTCTTGAGTTACACACCCCTCCCTCATATCTCCCAGTGCATTTAAACGTCTTAAGTCCAGTGTAACCTCCAGTATGAATCTACACTTCATCAGTGAGAAAATACAAATACACTGCCATCACATGTGTGACCTTTTAAAGTTTCTTTTGAAATATACAGCTATTTTATTTATTTATATTTATTTATTTTCTCAGTATTTTTTTGACAGCTGATCTGTGGGGAGTTGGCAATGAACTCAATAAGCAGAAAAAAAGTGACGATTGACTACCTCTATTAATTTTACATTCTGCTCATGGGTGATGCTATTTATGAAGCCCCAAGGGGGTAGCTATTAAATGTAGTAATAATAGAAGTAATCATGTGATTGCAATCTGCATACATTAAGTACAAAAACCCCCATCACTCCTTTATGCTGCATTTTAAAATTTTTTTTTTTTTTTTTTTATCTCTTTCACTACAATAGCACACCATTGTCAAATTTTTATATTTTATTAAATCACTTCACCTGCCTCATTATAAAAACAATAACGTTAAAATATTTCATGCCCGTTTCAAACCTTAGTCAGGACTGCTACTGTAAATAAAAACACCAATAAATAAACCTGACCCTTTAATGTGGTTTAACAGAGTTTTTAAAACTCTGTTAGTTAGCACGCACCCTTCACCATTTACACATACATTTTAGCATGCAGAAGTTCACACCAGTATTAAATTCAATGCAATATGAGTGCAGTGATTGTGTTTGTATATCTCTTACAACATGAAGAATGGAAACAGCGACACTTTTCATCCCACATAGTCATCATGATGACTCTGTAGATGAAGCGGCAATCTTTTGTTCAAATAAATCAAACTGGAAAAGCAGACTGGAAGATATTTTTGTGGTTAACTATGGTGGTCATGTGTTGGCAATAATGCTCGATCCAGTTGCAATCCATCATTAAGAAGTAGAAGTAGAAGAAGTAAGTGTAGTAAATTTGTCATTCCTTCAGCTACATGGTGGTGCAATGGTTAGTGTTGTTAACTCACAGTTAAAGGGCTGTGGAGTTTGCATGTTCCCCCACGTCATGCATGGGTTCCCTTTGGGTACTCCGGCTTCCTCACATGGTCCAATCACATGCTTGTTAGGTTAATTGGTCACTAAATTGCCAGTAGGTGTGAATGTGAGTGTGCCTGGTTGTCTGTCTCTTCATCAGCCCTGTGATTGACTGCCGACCAGTCCAGGAAGTACCCAATCTCCCCCAGTGACAGCTGGGATCCGCTTCAGTTGCCTGGGACCCCAAATGGGAAAAGCCGTATCAATAATGGATGGATAGTTACAGCCATGCCACCCTGAACACGCCTTGTCTTGGATGCTCAGCAGAGTCAGACTCAGGCATGGTTACTAGTTGGATAAGAAGTCTCTTTGGGAAGGTTGGGGATTCGATCCCCAGTCACATAGAACTGTCTCTGGAGAAGCTAAATTGCTCCCTCTAGCCAGTGGCATGTGAAAGTTTCCAACTCCGCAGTGGTAGGTGGTAACATGCCCTCTTTCAGCTCGTTATTGGACCCACTTGCCGTTGACCTATTTTATCACTTTACTTACAAAAAAATCTTAAAAAACAAGTTAGCAAGCTGAAGGCTGGTTGTGTGTGGAACGTTCAAACAATTGCTCTTGGTACTGTTTGATTCATTGGCTGAAGCTAAGAGATGGACACCATTTGGGAGTAATTTAGGTGTCATTGTCTTACCCAAGGACACTTTGACATATAGCTGCTGGAGCTGGGGATTGAACCTAACCTTGAGCTTGAGATAAGACCAGAGGTGCGGCTTGTCAACATGCAACTGCTATGGGCCCCAGGCCAGTAGGGCCCCCCTGCAGGATTTCAACTTGCCCTACCAAGCATCGCTTGCATTACTGCTGTGAAAATGAAAGTCAATGAAAGTTCATGGAAAGAGTGTAGTGTATTATACATGCAACACTATGTGATATAAACATTTGTGTGAACTGCAAGTGTACTGCTGAAATGTGAACTTATGTTAAAGTAATTAGTGGTCTCAAGGAAAGCTTGGTTTAACATCAACAAGCATGTAGTGGTTTATTAGGGGTCGTTTCCTTAAGACTGATTAGGATAGCATTTGGGTCTAAAACATGAGTGAACAGGTGTTGATCCCGAGAAAGAGATAATAAAGTCAACCCGGCATGGAGTTGTAAATCTTAAGGCCATAAGTTCAGAATAAGTTTAAGGAGATTCACAGTTGTTGTCCTAAGTCCAAATAAGGACTTGGATGGTATTCTGTTTTCTTTGACCAATGCTGTATAAGTACGAGTGTCTTTCTTTGTTCGAGAGGGCTCACATTTGGCTGGTGACTCTCCCAGGTGCCATGGCAAACCTGGACTGATGCTGTTTCTTGACTTTGTAAATAAATGTCTTACATTACAAGCAAGTCAGTGTCAGCGGATTTTTCTTCATCATCTACACATCATCGTCAAAGGAGGAGAACTTAAGAAACTACAAGAGGAATAAGATTACTTACGAACGCTGGTTGGATGGGCACCCTATCCATTTTTGTCTAAAGGGCAGACTCAGAATCACTACTGGATGAGCCCAACTGAACCACAGTAATGTTTCATATCTCAGCTAAATTCAATTCAATTGAACTTTATTTGTAAGGGACCATGTGCAATTCAAACATCAATGTAACCACTAGATACATTGCACCAGAGTTAGCCTTAGGCTAATTTACCTCTGCAGTCCCATGTCCCCTGGCAGGTAAGAAACAAAACAACATATAAAAACATACATCACACAGCAAGTAACAAATAGCAATATACATGAAATGTCCCTTGCAGACACGCACACACACCTTGTCAGCCCCATGAGGAGATTAAAGAAAAATGAACACACAAGGTATTAACCCAACTCTACGGAGTCCAATTATTAATGCATGTCCACAGATCCTGCTTGTGCATGTGTGTGATTCAGTGTGATTCTGTGTGTGTGTGTGAAGGATGTCTCTAAAATAAGAGTGTGAACAACAATTTCCACCTCGGAGATGAATAAATTATAGAAAATGAAATGTAAAAAATTAATACTTAATTGTTTTCAAACAGTTAAACACCAAGTGTTAACAGTTTTAGCTTGCTCACGTTGGCCACAGTGACGTATACAGACTAATTGTGTGTATATTTGATCTTCACATGGTTGTTTCTTTCCCAGAGGAGTGCTATAATAGAATAAGTGTGAATCAACCATTAAAGGGAGGGTTGGTAATTTTCGAAAACTAGCATGATTTTGAAAGTAGCATTCCCTCCGTGCTCTGTCTTCGCCCACCCCTCTGTGCTCTCTCAAAAGCCACGCCCCACATGTACTACCATTGGTCCAGAAGCAGATTTCAGCTCATGCTTTGAGTGTGGGCTTGTGCATGCATGGAGCAGGGAGACAGGGAGGCATGATTGGTTCATAAAACTCGTAGTGCAGACATTGGTCGAAGTTTTTATGAGTTTACAACTGCTACGGATGACAGATTTTTCTGTTTGTTTTTCAGAAAACATTAGGTATCAATGTCTGTCAGGACCGAAAGACAATTTCATCTAAAATCCTAAAAACTGTATCTGGAGAAAATGACCAACCCTGCCTTTAATTCTGTAGGGACTGGCTCTTCATTTTACAACCGAGCAAATCCATCATGCTGTAAATGTTGTCCTAATGTGTTCTGTTCAGGTAGTAACTGTTACATTCATATTTAATCGGGCTGCAGAGTTTGCAGTGCTTATCGGATCATCTGTGTAGCAGAAGCTCTGGCTCCCTCCTGAAGGGCCCTTGAACGAGATACTTAATCCCACTTGCTTGCTGATCCTGCACCCTAACCAGAGGGCAAAACACACTCTCCCTCTTCAGAAATTAAAGTACATCACATCAAATAAGGCGCAATGTTGTTGAATACTAATGTGCTGCAAGGACGTGCCAAAACTATAAATCTTCACCCCCCATTTGTGAGATAATCTGTTTTATTTCCACCTGCAGAGCCTGATTGCAGCTGCTCCAGCATTCATGTTGATACCTTAATGATGCTTCGCACATTACTCTGTGGTAAAGATAAGTGCTTCCCCCCGGTGATGAATTCCTGTCTGTTAAAACAAGAACAAAGGATTGTCGATTGCAGCCAAGTGTAAGTGGTGAAAATTGAGAGACTGCAGTGACATCAACAAAAAGAGGGCTGTTTATTATGCCTGCCAGTGTAAACATTTCCGTTTCGGTTTCCTTTAACAACAGCCTTTTACCAGTCTGCCTCTTTTGTTGCAGTCTGCTAATCAATGACATCCTTTACAAACTCTATCTGGGTGCTCTGATTGCTTTTAGACGTGCTGTTGTCCTCTGAATACTCATCAGCTTCTGGGCTGTGTTACAGCTCACCCCTGCACTATGCTGCTATCCCTGGAACTATTTTTAGGCTATGATGCCACCAAGCCGAGATCCTACCAATAGAAAAGACAATGACGTAAAGTAGAAAGCAGATTGTTCTGGTTTTGTGTTTTGAGCTAATTTATAGGTAGAATATAAAAAAGATTGAGCTGTAGTTTGTTAAATGCATTCAGCCAGCTCTCTGTCTCTGTAAAACCTGATAGTTGAAGTGAAGCTCAGCCCTATAGGCAAACGGATCCATTTAGTGTTAAATAACGTGGTGGCAGTGTCAGCTGCAGTACTGATGCTAAGCACCGGGTGGTGCTACTACTCCATGACTGACTGACTACTGCAACGCTGAGAGTTGCTTCGATAGATAGATAGATAGATAGATAGATAGATAGATAGATAGATAGATAGATAGATAGATAGATAGATAGATAGATAGATAGATAGATAGATAGATAGATAGATAGATAGATAGATAGATAGATAGATAGATAGATAGATAGATAGATAGATAGATAGATAGATAGATAGATAGATAGATAGATGGTGATACATGTTTACACTTACGATTCATTGGGGCCTGAGGCAAAAATTCACAGAGGCCACAGAGGTCATAAAATACAGTAAGAACGTAATTTGCCTTTGGTAACCTTGACAAAAAAACCCGTTTATTGCCCCTAAGGGAATTTGTCTTGCACCTGCGAGCGTAACAACACTATACAAACAAAACATTTACGAGACTGCACAAAAAGAGAATAAAAGCACATAAAACACACTAAAACATCACTTAACTAAAAGAGGGATTTCAGTGGAAAGTTAAATAAAGTGCAGAGTGCCGAGTACATTCTGTGTAATCAGAGCTTGTTAAGCAGCTGGATGCTGCGGGGTACAAACAATGTAATGCCTCTTTTAGTCCTCATCCTTGGGCGTTTTGTAACTCTGGCCAAAGAGGGTGCAGAGGGTCAGCTGTGATCTTATTGGCTTATGCAATGTGTACCGGCCTGTCAGGTCAGAAATGCAGCAGATTTTCTTCCCAGTTATCTTGCTGCCTAGTTTAACAACCTTGTCCAATTTATTCTTATTTTGTACGGACAGTTTTTTTTTTTTTCAGTTATTTTTTCAAATGATGATGCTTTCAACACTGTTTCAAATGAGCTTGTCACCTGAAGTCCTTTAGTTGTAAGTTAGTTTGTTGTTCATCTTAAATGATACGATGGTGAGTATTTAAGTCAGTGAGGAAGAGATGGAGGCAGATATATGACAGACAGTGCAGTTGAGTTAAAGCTATGAAAAAGGAAGAGAGGAAGATGACGTTACAGGACACAAGAGACTGAAGAGAGGAAGATGGTCTCTGGTTTACAGACAGCTACTACAGTCTGAAGAGGTAAAGGGAAGGAGGACTCATTGGATAGGCTTTTCAGGCAGCTGGTCATCAAGCTGAGTGTGTTGTAGAAGCTTCTCAGGCACAAGCAACAATGACTATCTAAAGGAGTGTGACAAAAGCGGGGGGGAAAGAAAAGTGCTCTATTTGAGGCATGGGTCAGTCATCTAAAGGATGACCAGTGCTCTTAACCTTACAAAGTATACAAAAGTTTAAAGTTTCTGATAATGGAGGAAATGTGTGGTTGAAAGGACAAGCACAACAGGAAGACTTGAGTGAGCAGGAGAGCTCATTATAAAGCACCAACTGACTGCTCCTCCATGACACATCTTTCCTGGGGAAGAGTTATCGCTTGAATCAATAACATGTAGACGTGAAAACAAATCCACATCAATATCATCAGATTTGTGTACAGATTCAGAAATATGCTGAGCTTTAACGCCAGCCGAAATACTGGAGAATATTATATGATGCCAAAGAGACACGTATAGAAAGCACATCTTGTTTGATGATAAAAGTGAAGAATCTCTGGATGCAGATACAAACATTCTTGATCACTAATATATTTTTCTCCAGAGACATCAACTATGAAGTAAGCAAACATGATTTTACTTGTTTACATATTCACAGCTACATCAAACCATCCCACTCGGCTTTGTTTTTCAGTGATGCCTTCAGCTCCTTCTAGCTGATTTTCAATATTTAAACTATGTTTTGCAGCATGCGAACATTAAATCTCCCCGTAATTTGGATATGTTTCATGTAACATAAAACCAATGCATATGCAACTCATGTATGCACATATGAAGGCCCTGGAGGACATGCTAATTTTTCTCTAGCTTGTGAGTGGCAGCTGGTCATGAACGTTGCAAGCTAGTCTAAGCAGTGTTGACAAATTACTAATTGGACCATATATGACCAGAGGTGCCAATCACGGCTTCACAATCAAGGTGTTCCTTCACGATGCATAAAAACAACTGCTACGAAATGAAGTGAGTGCATCACACGCAAATAAAACAGATCACTGATTTTACTGCAAAAACTGACATAAAGCAAAATGGTGAAACTGAACAAAGAGCCAGTCATATGTATGGTCAGTCAAAACATCTATCTACACAGTCATTGATGGCTGAACTTTCAAACAATGATACAAGCAGTTTGTTGATGTTACTTTGCACTCTCTTAGATACGCCACGTTATGCATGGAAGCCTCTTCACTCAAAAACTTTTCAAAACAAGAGCTATGTAGTTTTGGTGGTTTTAGGAGATGGCTACTGATAAAAAAAATAGTCTAAGTAGGAGAGACAAATAGGCAAAAAAACACAGGAGGGTTCAATCATGTCAGTGAGATCCAAAGATCAATTGAAAAACAAAATCAGCATTGTTTTATATGAAAACATGTTCAGAATTATGTTGGGCTTTTAATGCTATTCTTTGAGATCAGCCTGTCCTCCACCAAAAAACGACTCCACTGGTCGTTTGTGCAAGCGTCAAATTACGACCCATATTTACGTTTTAGAGTCAAGCGACCTCTAGCGTATACATAACTTCAATCCGGTGAATGTGTGTTTGTCATCGAATGACGTTTGACCCCTAAGCCTAACTCTAACACACTTACCTTGGTAAACACATCAAGCAGTGTGACGGTGCAGGGTGACGATTTACTGGCATTTCTCCGTTCGTCGGTAGGGGGCGCTAATTTAGGAAATGCTCCTATGGGTCGTATTACGTGACAGACGACCTCTACGGTTGTATAGGTTGGAGGACTTGTTGTTTGAGATACAACAGTGGATAGAGTCTGAAATCAGGGGGAGATAACGTGAGGAATGGGAAACATTCAAACAGAGAATTGACTTGAAAGGTGGCATCAGTAGCATTTCAATGCAGCTTGTAAACACAACATGTCACCTCAAGGACAAAGTGACTGATAAACATAGTGTGAGTATATATTGCTTTTACCCATACTGCAGCCCACGAGCACAAGCTAAACACAGGCACCTGCCTGTTCAACAGAAAGAAGGCCAACTCCACGTCGACGGGTTAAAGCAAACACAAGGTTCACTCTCGTTTTGGAGCAAACTTTCTCTGCATGGTGTTTCACCTCAATTTAATCATATTTTCTGTTCTTTGCTGCTACGTCCACATCCTTCATTTCACCTGTTCAAATCAGGTCGGATTGTTGAATTGTTTCCACTCCTAAACTTAACCCTTGGGTGGAGGAAACACCAGCTCACCACCCTGAGAGGTCAAAAGAAAAGAAAACATGAACGTCCACAGAGGACAGGGTCCCGGCAAAAACAAGTCACCAACACACGTATGGAGGCCCATAAGTGACGATTGAGCAGCATTACTTTTGTATAAGTCTTTTTTTTTTTTAGGAAAATGCTACTGACTCTATCTTTAAACTAAGACTATGGCATCACTAAAGGAAAGTGATAAATGCTGTCGGTGCAAATGGAGCCCATCAGAGTTCAGTATATTGCCCATGAGGAGTGATTTGCAAAATTGCTTTTACCACTCATAGTGGTGTACTGCTATAGCGATGCCTTTTGCAATACATGTGGGGATTTACTTCCCAGCAATGGAATAGTGTGTTAAATGGCTATATATGTGTGTGGGTGTTATAAGATGTTGTTGAGATGCCGTGCCCCGGCTGCGGTGTCTCTGAATAAAAGACACTCTGCAGAATGAAATGTTATTCATCAGCAGGGCATTCTTCACAAAGCAGGACACCTCTTTTTTTATTAAGGAGGTTTTCTGAAGAGCCTCTCCTTAAAGAACAGAGCTGAGCTGCTTGTTAAGTGGACATTTCAGAAGGCAGTTATCAAATGTTGACACATTATTCAGTTCTGTGTAATTGCAAAAGCAAATAGTTTCCAAATGTCACTAATAGAAAGAGAAATACACAAACATTCTGCCAGTCAAAAACGTGTTTCTTGACTTTAAACAGACAAACTTGCCATTTTGTTTTAAGATTTCAAAAAGAGCATCAGGTCTAAGAAAACAAAACAAGAAACCAGACATCATTAGTGAATCTGGAAAACAACAGTTTGCTTGGCATAACTTCTGCCTACGCTTTTGAGAACAAGTGTTGTGCACACCAAGGCGGAAGCCAGGCTTTGAATGGAAGGAAGGACAGATTGACACTTTGGCTGTGTCAGACATGTTCGTGTTGCTATGCATCAAATCACACAAGTGAAAGAGCTCAAGCTAGCTCCTTTCAAATCTATCAATCAAATCTAATGAATTTAATCACTAACCTGTTGGACGGCAGCACAGTCACCCAGCTCACAGTTTGTACTCTACATGACATGCATTTGAAGGAGTGGGCCTCGTGGTACAGTGCAGGGTATACACAGGTATACCCTCTTTACAGGGTATACCCACTTCTAAATCTGCCTTGAATGCAAACTAAATATGCAAGAGGAGTCTTAAGTCGCTGTTTTTAACAGAGGCTGTTTATCTTACACTGGTTGAGACATTAAAACTGTTATTTTGGGAAAAATGAAGAGTATGCCCACTTCTTCAGGCCCCACTACACCACTGAGTGGGCTTCATTTACCAACTCTCATCGAGAAGAAGTTTCCTCACAAAATCCAATGTTCTTATTTTCTGAGATTTGTTCTTATACCTAAGAACACTCGAGAGTATACTTATGCACAGTTGAGTGCTAATATGCCAGGGCAAGATTATTGGATATTGTGTTTTTGTTAATTTAGTATTTTAAGAGTTGTTCCTAAAGGCTTCATCTGCAAAACTGCACTTCTGCACTGGCTTTAAACTGTAAGACTGGAGGTTGCTGCTTGAATTTGAATCACTTTGAGTGGATATGTGTCTTTGTCTTGACTTTGTATGTCATTGCTTGCAGAAGAAGTGTCCTCTTGTGTATGTCTCTTAAGCTAATGGCTGGCTGGATGCGATCGTTTTTTATTTTATCTGAGCTATAATGTTTCAAAATTAACTTTTCATTATAACATATAAATGTTACTCTTTGGAAGATAGTTTATCAGTTTAAAGAGTTGATAAAAAAAACAAACAAACACCCTTCAGCTGTAGAATCTTCTCATTTGATCTACATTTCTAATACGTGTAAAACATTTTAATGTTGTATTTGTTGGTGACTGCTTCCAGTTTTTACAATCTGCATTAAATCACATCATCTGCCATGACATCTCTTACAAGAAGCCCCTCAAAGAGAATTAAAAGAAGGAAGAGCACGAAAGAAAAGCCTGTAATAGTACAATGAATCATCTCAAAGGCATGCCAACAACTGTAGCAAAGCTGAAACTGCACTGAGAATATATAAAAAAAAGCACAGGCCGCTAACACTTAAACCTTGAATCTCTGTGGCGACTAAGCTCCGTGAGAGGAGCTGCAGTAGTCTTAAGCTGCTGACAGCACTGACTGGAAGCTCAGCCTCCACCATAAAGTCGTTTCTGAGCTGACAAATGATACAGAGAATGATTGACCACAAAGCTGTAGCAGCAGCATGACACTCTGTGTTAATTATTTTTTTTTACAGAATTTCGAGCTGAAACAAGTAGGGCTTTAATGGAAACTGAAACAACATGAAGTGTGAGCGTGAGGGTGAAGCGTTGGGTTATAAAAGAAACCTATTCAAACAGGAACATACTTTGTATACTTTTCCTGTGTAGTGTAGCAAAATGGCGGCTGGGCTGAATATAACGCAGGCTGAAGGTGTAAAGAGTAAAAGGGTGACTCTAATATATTCAGGAGCACATGTATAAAATATCACACATTTATGTGACATGTATACTCAATAGGCTCTCATTATCAAACATGATATTGACCTTTGTGGTTTAGAGGGGGAATAAATTTACTGGGTCAATAAACAGGAGAGACAGCATGTGTGTGTGCGCATGTGTGCGAGCATGTCAACAGGCCGTAGGATTCATATTTCATGTAGATGTACCAGAATTGATTTTAGCATCTCATCAATGAGGATTAGCTGTAAATATGCCACTACAGGCAGGCCTGTGTGATGGACACATTCAATCTCTACTCAGGTATTCATTTTGGAAAAATAAATAGTGAAATAATGATATTCATACTGATCAACATCCTCAGCATCACTAAAAGCATCAAAAACCTATGCATGTAAAAAATAGATACTTTGATGGAATATATATATATATATATATATATATATATATATATATATATATATATATATGTACTGTATATAACATCAAGTTCCTAGTTGTTATGAGTGCTACTTTGGACAGGCTTACATGCACTCTTTTGTTCTGTGAGCTCAGGATAAACAGGGATGTTATCAAGTTTGCTAAGATTTGATTAATAAACCTAAGAAGTACGCAGTCACCGTGTTTATTAAAAAGTCTTTCTGGTCAAAATGAAAGCTTTTTAAAATGGTCTGCTTATACTAAAAAAACAACAACAAACAACTGATGCCAATAATTGACCGATAGACATTATATAAGAAGTGATTGCAACTGTGATGTCATCCAGTTGCACTGAGAACACCTGAGCAGCCACACAGCCGTTGTGAGCAATCCGGCTCAAGGTCTCAGCTCTTAAAAAAAGCACATTTTGAAAATGATTTGTTAATAATTATGTTGACCTGATACAAGGACACTTTTCTCTGTCAACACCTACAGTATATCTGTAGAATATATCACAGACATAAATCCAAAACAACACTGGTTGAATGATTTCCACAAATGTGGTGGAAAAAATCCGTAGGCCTACCAATGGTCATGCTTATATGTAACATAGAAAAATGTATGTTGTGACTCCAAGAGAGGAATGCAGTCATGTTTTTTTCGGTTTTATTTTTCGGTTTTTCAAATGAAAGACAGTTGTTGTTTAATGTGATACACTTACTGACAAGAAGACAAGGCTGAGTTTTACTTCTAAAGATTTTTATCCGAGAAAGAAAACAAAAAGGAGCACGTTTATGGATTAATGCAGTTAGACCCTCGGAAGCCCCTGTGAGAGGAAACATCGGACTTCTCCTCACCCTGACAGAAGTGTTGACAACATCTAAATATTCCTGCTGTTAACTCAAATTACTGCCCCAGAACACTAAAATTGGCAGCTGATACTATTCTGATACTATCACGAGCTAACGCTAATGAGCTAATGTAACCTAATGTAAGCTAATTAGCGTTCACTGGTGCTTGAATGAGCGGTGGAATGACAGTGACATCCCTAAAAACTATGAATACAATACTGGGAATTTATTGTGCAATATTTAAGCGCAATGGGCCTAATTCAGTAATGTGTTCTTAAATAGATGTTAAATAGATGAATGCCATGTTCTCATAAAACTTGATTCTTGTGCGTTTTTTTTCTTTTGAATTAGCAAAGAGAAAGCCCCTTTAAGCAAAACAAAAGTTTTCTCAGAATGAGGAATCTGTCCATCTCTTTCTTTTTGTTGAATGCTCAAGCAGGGGGAAATGGCCATTTTTGCAATTAACTGTGGAGAGATTTAATAAACATGTTGTAAAAATACTGAGATTGCTTCCATTTTTAAGATGACACATTGCACTTTCAGGTAATAAATCATTGTCAAGTTGTCTCAATATGAATTATTGTTCCCAGTACAAGTAAGTGTCAACTCTGATCTTATGTTTTTGTCTAGAGTTGATCTCAAAGTTGAGGTGACGCTTCTTAAATGAAGTTGTAAACAGGAAATAGTTTCTTGTTCCATGTCCCTCTCTCCGGCATTTGTTTCTGATGGAGTCGGGATCACTCAATAACAAAACTTTGCTTGAATTTATTGCTGGATGTGCCATGAGAATACGTTTAAATTCAGCTGCTTTCTCAAAACCTTTTTTGCAAGGAGCTGTGGGATTTTTCCCTGTAAGTACTGCAGACGAATGGGCCGCCAGTCCAGTCCTGGAACCAGATATTGATGTATAAAATCCCCTGCCAGTACCCACTTACTGGCTGTGAAGAATGCACTACATGCTGTTTCCAGTGATTTAACAGGCAGTTCAAAGGAGACAGACTTTATATCTGAACAATATTCAATATATCCCAGGATAAACAGTGTCCTTCAGGCCATCATATACATAATATACTACAATTTCAGGCATTGTTACTACAGAGACTCTGTCACCATTTTATGCAGAGGAACTGTTTCCATTAGTATTTATTTGTAGCCCTGTCAATTAATCACTGGACAAGTGTTGTTAAATCTACCATAAAAACAAATTCTGATTGCTATCATTCAGCTGGCTGGTGAACTTGCTTGTCGTAAAAGTTGGCTTTGAATTTTTATTTCTGTCTGTACAGATCTTGGAGCAGCATTGGGAACTTTGGGCAGCTCTCAAAGAGAGCAGAGTGTCTGCCATGGCGGATCATGGCTGTGTGTTCAGTTCCTCTCCAGCATCTGTCATTGTAACGTCATGACAAACAGTCCACACAAGTCTCGCCAAAGAAAATGAGAAGATCTTGTTGAATTTAAAGCAAAACATGTTACCCAAGTAGAGTAGTCTGGGGAAAAAAAACTGTGGTTCCAAAATAAATAGCAACAGGTAAATTCACGTACACATGTGTGTACCAGTATACACATATAGTATGTACATAAATAAATAAACCTGCACCGATGTAATTTACATATGTGTAAAAATGTGGACATATACTGTACATACCTATATAGACCTATAGACAATTACAACCAATCCAACAAACGTTATCTTATGACACTCTACAAAGAGCATGTAAAAGACACTTGTATTACCTCAATTTTAATCCATCCTGAGTTTAGCACTTAGCAACACAGGGATAGTAGTTTCCAAAAAGGGATAGTAGGGAGATGGGATAGAATACAGGAAGACTGGGGAGGTCATAGCAGCAGGAAGATCCAGAGGAGCCTACAAGACATGAGAACTCCCAGGAAAATATGTCGTGAGAAATTAAGATTTACAGATATAAATAATTAAAGGATTAAACGGAGTCCTCACTAAAGTAGTTGCTAGTGAGCTAAATAGCTAAATATTTTAAACCTGGAATAAATGATTGATTAAAATATGAAATAACTTGGTAAAAAGTTGGAAATGTGTCTTCTATTCTACCATTGAACAATATAACTGTTTATAATGTTGGGATACAGAATATATCACATTATAGTGATCAATAAAGTGTATGACATCCTCCTGGTTTAACATTACAGACACTGCCATCATCATTCAGTGTGGTGCCCTGTGCTTTTTATAAGTTTCCAAATTGAAGTAAAAAGATGAGAAAATAACCTTGACACAAATGAATAAGCATCATTTTTGGGCTTTTTGGGCCTTCAATGGAAGGACAGGACAGACTTGCAAATTGGGGGGCGAGAAAAGGCAAGAAAAGAATGATTTTTTTGCCTAGATGGCTTCTTAAAGTTTCCCTTGTGCAAGGGTTGGATTAAAAATAAATTAGAGGCACAACTATTAGTGTACACTCCTGTTTTCAGTTTAGCTGCTCTCATTGAAGAAAATAAACATCCACTCATTTTTTTACCTTTAATTTCCCATGCCCCTTTGTGCCTTGTATTCCTTTTCATAACTACTTCACATATAATGTCAAACTCGAAAGGCTGCCTCGAAATCTTCAATTATGAAACATAATAATAATGATCCCTGCTATCCTAGGTTCCAAGAACATACTGCAGCAAAGCAGCAATTTATTGTACCTAGTTCCTTAACTCTGAACTTAACACCATATGCCAAATTCTATCACACACAACAGAAGTGAAGTCAAATATATTTAACTTGTTTAAAAAAGCCTTCGACTGGGTTTGGTGAGAGGAGTTTTATCTCACAGATCTCCTGAGCTGCAGTCCAATTTATAGCACAGTAAAATTAATTTATATGAGAGATGGCAGTGGGGAAAATTGGTCCTAAAAGAACAGATGTTTTCATTCAATGGGTGTAAAACAGGGAGCACTGGGGTGGGAAACTCATGATACTGTCAACCTTCATGTACTGAAGGTGACCCTCTTACCTGATGAACTGCCATGTTGGCTTAAAACATCACTTGTGGCTGAGTGAATCCTTTAACAATAGCTTCCTATTGTTACAAAGTAACATGTTTTTAATAAGACACTTAAATAACACTCTTGTCGTCTTCTGACCACTCGAAGTGCCTTTACACCACATGTATACTTTATGCCTGCAAATCACTGCCAGTTTATCAAGTAAACATGTTGTTGTTGTTATATTTTATGGAATACTCATTTAGTATCATGAAGTCAAAAAGATGTCTGCAGAACAGTACAACCTGAGGCATTTACTTTACTGCATAACCAAAGGTTCTGGCATTGAGAAAGTAAAACAACATTATTGCAAAGAACAACCTGTATTTCAAATACAGAGAGGCTAAATTAATCAGCATTAGGGAAAAAGGAAATGGAGTTGTTATTAAGGATAAGGATAACCTTTGTTGATCCCCCAATAGGGGAAATTTGGGTGTTACAACAGCTCCAAAAAACAGTAAAACAGGGAATATAAACAAGCAAACAAGAAAAGCTATGAGCAAGTTTAAATTACTTAAATAAAGGGCTTTAAAAATACAATAGACTTAAAAGACAGTTTTATTGGATTGTCATAAATAAGCACAAAATAAATCATATGATACATCTGCGAAGGTTAAGACACAACACCAACATTTTTACATTAAATCACACCAAGAGAGAAATACACCAACACAAAAGGCAGGCAGGAAGATATAATCTCCCTTTAACTATCAATGCTTAACCTTAAATGTGTTACAGCCTCTCATCTTATCCTGTGGGCAAACCTCTCAGAAAACTCGCCCTTGACAGTCCTGCAGTTGCTGACTCAGCTGGTAAGTCAGGGTTTTGAGGGTGCAACTTTTTTTTATCCTCTTTAACATGGAAAACTTTCTCCCTGCCTCAGATAGAGGATTTGTGATGATTTTCAGCACACTGTGTAAGTGTCAGCAAAAGCCCCGTCTTTAGAGGTGCTTGTGGACGGATGATAACAGAGACAGGGACAGCTCTTACACCCTGAGGCCCAGCATAGGTACAGATCACCAAACTCAGACCTCAATTTCTCCTGGATCCCAAGATGGCTGTGGTTCGACATCACTCAGGCTCAGAGGGGGAAAGAAATCAAACAGTTTAGTGCGTGAACACTGCTGTTCTACCTGAGAGATGGCAGTATCACATCTCTCCTTCATCATCAAGTGCAGTGTAGGAGACTCGTGTCCTGTCATTTGTGGCGGTGTTGAAAATACATCAGAATGCCATCATACAACACTGACCTTGAACTGGACAGGCGAGAGAATTTCACACAACAGAATTCATTTGTCCATTTTTAGGAATTTTATGAAGTGCAGAACGCAGAATAAATTCCCTTGAAGGACATAATTCTGCTTTCCCTTTGGTCCTAATGAATACCAACAAAAGAGGTAGTTACACACAACATCATGAAGGTGCAGGGCAGTGCAAGAACATTAGGCGGAAGACGCTGTACCGGCACATTTGCTCAAATGACACCAAAGGTTTAAATTCCATCATCTGAAGAACACCTCTGATCCAAACGTTGTGATTTGGAATAAAAACGTTTTGTGGCATTTGAGTGAATGTGCGGCCATACCTTCTTCCTCAGTCTCCTTTTAATGAAGACCTGAAATAACCATCACTACCCCATGATGCTCTAATGCAATTTAAATTTTTGTAAATACACTGTGAAGCAATTAGTCATGGTACTCTTTAACAGTCAGTTTGTTAGTTGTAATGATTCAGTAGTTAGTGTAAATGTCAACGTAGCTAATGTAAAGTTCTCCAACATCCGAAAAGTACTTATATACTTTATAATCTCAAATCTGAATGCATATCCTCCAGATGACAAAATAATGTACGAAGTGGCTCTAACTGCTGTCAGCACACAATTACTATACTGTGTCAGTAATGTTTCTGCTGTTGTTTAACATGTGCATGCAGTGCTGAAATAAGCAGTTTTCATTTGAATGCCTCAAATCTGATGCAGGAAAGTATTTTATTTGGAAAAAATGACCTACTGTTGGAGAAAATGTATTAAAATAAAACACTAATTTTTATGAAGATTTTTACTTGATTTCAAAGCTTTTAAATTTCCTCAATATTTCTGTTTGTAAAAATGTTTCATTACAATTGAGTAATATGCAGTATTAGTTTTCAGAGTGCAGCTTAAAAGGTTCACAAGTTCACATTCTTCTTAGGCCATGAACAGAAATACTGTGTTAACAAAAACAAACAAACAGAATCTTAAATAAAACTTAAATGCACTAAACCTATACAGCTACAAGTCAGTTTGACTTGTAACGTTTTTCCCTGCATGCATTGTTGAGTAAGCAGGCTAATGTTAGCACTCTTCAATTAGCTCATACCTTCAAATTTAATCTATATTAACACAGAATGACCTTGATCTCAAAACACTTACCATCCAAATAATTAGTGAGCATGTTATTCTTCTTTTCTGTAGGCTCCAACAACAACACAGCCAGATTCTTGCTTCTCATTCATAGGTAGTCATGACTCAGAGAGTCATTAACTTAAGATGTCCTTGATTTCTGCCATAATTACGTGAAAAATGTAGCACATTATGCCTTTAACAACAAAACTAACCAGATAAACAGTCATGTCTCTTTCCCTAAGTAATCATCAAGGTCTTGCTAACTGTCGGCTGCAGCCTGAAATAAAAAGTTGGACAGAAAATTTCAGATCATCCCTCATGCAATTGAAAATATCAATTCAGATTTCAGTGTATTGCTTACAGCCTCCATCCCATTTTGTGCAAAGGCACTAAAAGGCTGCACTCAATATTGTCAATAACAACATTGTCAGTCTTTCCATTTCAGCTACCTACCAGTCTGACAGTTTCAAGGTTCACAGAAATATTTAAGTCCTTCATTGCTTTTATGCTAGCTTGTTGATAAGTCGCACACAGTGTATTTGGCAATTTTGATGTTTGATATGTCTATATTGCTGGAGTTATACCTTTTCTTGTACCGCTTAGCCAGCATATTAAATCTCAATCAGTAACATCAATTTCACAAGAACTTATCCGTATGTGTCCATTGTCAGAAAGTAATTGAGATCCTTAAGCCAATCAGAAAAAAAATAATTTACTCTATGAATGCAGTACAATCTGCATTGACACATCTTCTTGTTTCCGTCACAGCATAGGAGAAAATGTAACCCATTTTGAATGATTCTTACAGAACAGAGTTGTGTCAAACTTAGTTGTAGCTGGCAGACATGAAAAACAACAAGTTATTACTCCCCCATGTTTACAATCCAATATTTGATGGTGTACAGTCCAGTATTTTCATCCAGCATAAACATCGTTTATAATCTGCGCTGGCATGTTCTCCCACCTGCTCGTACAGAAACAAATGATGTAATTAGCCCTGCTTGGTGATCTCATCCCAATGAACATCACACTTATGACCCAAAATCTCATTTTGTTCGATGCCAGAGGCACTTTTGAAAATTGGCTGCGCAATGTAGTGGGCAAACAGACACAGCCATGCATGATTTTAAAATGGGATCGGAATAAGTCTGGGTTTGGTGTCAGCTGTTACGAGCCAAAATGGCACCCTGCTTCACAATTTCTGCAATATTTAAGGTGTGGCATCATCTGACTGAACATGAACCTATTCACTCGATTTGCTGCTGGATGGAGCTTAATTCCTGCAGCTATAATTACAAACCTTTTGGAAAAGCTATTAAAAATCAGTCAATAGGCACATGTTTTTGTACTAGTTCGATATTTATTTCCTAGATATACTTGCAGAAAAAGCTAAGTTGTCATGTTTGTTTTTACAACGGCATTTCATTGATCAAGTAAGAATAGAACAACAGTCTTTAGGCTAATAGCAGTTATCATTGTCTGCACACAGTATTCCCAACTTCAAATAAATGAATAATAATTAAAATTAAAACATGTCTTGTATTTCTGCAAAAACTGCTAAATTGCCAGCTCTGCCCTGCACCGATATCTTTGCTTGAAGTACCAGCAGCACCCTGATGTTCATCTGTAAGCTTTGACTGGCGGTGGTTTACTGTACGATAACATATCATCACTCCTCAAATTTCTGCATAAAATAAATATGTGGTCAGGGCCTCAACAGCAATCACAAACATCTCTGACCATTAAGGCCCTGACACACCAAACAGACTGCAAAGAACTCGTGATGACGAAAGGCTGCCTGTGGCGTCCTCTCACGTCGCCTCCTGTCATGGCCAAAAAGATGCACTTGAACACACCGCAAAGACAACAGTAAACGGCCAACCAGCGCGTACGTTCTGCGCATGTGTGAGGCGGTGGTAGTCCGTTGGTATGACACGACAAGAACATTTTCACACCTCTGTCGTGCACCACTCATATTAAATTCAGCCTACTAATCGAGAACAATGTCTGGTAAAAAGTAGAAAATGGCACTGGCATTGTCAGCCCTTGGTGTGTTAATGGAAAAAGAAAAGAAGAGGTGACAAATACGGAGAAAATACACTAATTGATGAAAGCATGAATAGCCTACTACAGCAGCATGCTCAATGTCGAGGAAATTATCAAGACTTGACTCCACACAATAAGACTCCTTAGACTCAGATGTCTTATGTTGATGAAAGTTTATACATCAGATAAAGACTGCAGGAGACATGATTCAACATCACACTTGTGGTTCAGTGTCATGCTCAAACATAACTGCGAGAAACTTCCAAAGGTTCTGCATATATTGAAAAATGTATTATCATTATCAGGGTCGTGCCACATTGACCCACCCAGACTAATCTATGCTGTCGAGGATCTTGGAGTGAACAACAAGTTCTCCCAAAGATCCCTGCAGATATCAGGGAGAGCTGTTGACACTCTCCAAGCTGTCCTTGTTCTCCAGACAAAGCTGAACTGTATCAGGTCTGCCTGACATCAGCAACAGTGAATAAACCTTCCACATTAACTAAGTAATTACAGAAATTCTATAACACTGAAGTGGTTTTCCAGAAACTGTGTTGAGAGCTGGAGATACGGTAAATGAAAACTTCAAACAGTCAATCAGAGAGATTCCTCTGACTGAGGCCAATTCAACATGCCGCTTTGGCCAAAAAAAGGCAGACAGAGGGCGATGGTTAGCGACGGTGCCAGACACCCTGCAAAAAGTATGGGGCGACAAACGCTCACCGTCGGTCCAAATAAAACAGACAGTCTCCTTGGTGTGTCGGCGCATTTACAAACATGAGTCGTGTGTTTAGAGACCATTTTCTGATTTTGTTGTACAACAGACTCTAAAACAGGGGTCTCCAACCTTGAGGGCTACTTTGAACAAATGAAAGTGGCCAAGAGCTACGCGGATCACATCACTTGCATTTATTTAGTTAGCAAACATCAGTTGAATTAAGTCACTTTGCATGCGTGTGACATTGCAATACACCAATGCTTATCAATCATTTTAAAATCACATCAAAGTCCCCCCAAAAAACATCAGTATTTGACACTGCTCATTGTCCCACATAGTAAGCTATGTTACTGAAAATTCTTTTCAATGTCCAAGAAAACACGACTACTTTACACTTGTTTCTATGGGCCAAATAAACGAACAGTGGAAAGAGTTCCATTTACTGTCCTCTGACTTCTTTTTCATTTTTAACACAGTCAACCTTCAGTATAGGTGAGCTACTGAAAACCTGCCCACGAGCTACCAGTAGCTCCCGAGTTACCTGTTGGACCCCTGCTCTAAAACAATATTGTTATTTGCGTGCAATTTGAAACTTTATATGATATCTGTTGTAGAAACTGTATCTTAAAGGGGGATAGGATTTAAGTACATAAGGTTTATCATGCCTCTAATGAATTGACATAAAGTTATGAAAAGCATCAGAATCAGTCACTTCTGATAGAGAATCGAGTTTGAGACTTTTATAAGTCATATAAGCAGTGTCTCAGCACAGATCTGAAGGATGCAGTTTGAAAATGTTTCATTAAGCCGAGTCAGGCAGGAGTGATATTATAGGAGAAGGTCTGCTCCACAACAATCTTAGAGGAGATCAAAATCAATTTAATTTGATTTGCACTGAAAGAACCATTAACATTTTTATTGGTTCTGATGGAGCTGGACTACTTCAGACTGCCAAAAAACTTCAGATTGGCAAACTTTTTTTTTTTTATCTCCACGCATCAGGAATATAATAAAATAAGCCATTATGAAAATGCTGAGAGTGCATTACAGTTTAAGGAACTCTCTCTAATAACCGACAAGGACATTCAATCAGAAGAAAGGAAAGAACGTTCTGCCATAAAGTCACACAACTTCAAAAAGGACTACAAAGACAAGTTCTGCGGTTGTCATCTTTAAAAATAACTGTGCAATTTATAAATAAATATACACACACACACATCAACATAACAATACATAATATTCCTGATTGCCTGACTTCACTACTATACTATTTGTATATATGTGGGACAGCTGTAGTGTCAAAGGTCACTACACATTCCAGGAGTTTGTGTGTGAGTTTAATAATGGGGAGAAAAAGCAAAAGAAACTGAGGCTATTTTGGAATATTTCAATGATGTAGAAATAGAAATAGAACCGAAGAGAAGGAAGAAGAAAATTGTGGAGAAAGAACTTGCTAGGAACATGACGGAGTTGGGGAAAAAGGGGGAGAAGGACGGGGTGAATAATAAAAAAAAGATAAAAAGACCAGACAAACAGAAAGGATGTCAAACTCAAACTATAAAATGTGCCATGATGCCTTTGATCTGAAGTATTTGCAGTGCAGCATGAAGCCTCTGTACCAAGAGATGAAGCTTCTGAGGGTGTCACTATGACACAAATCAATAAAGCATTATTGCCAACTTTCAGGTTTATTAAAGTTTGGGTGGGAGTTTGACACGTATCCTGAAAAAAAACACCTCCATTGTCTTCTTCGGAGAATATAAGCTAGAGGGAAAAATCCACATCTCCACTGTGATCTCACCAATATTTGATATTCAAACAGACGACATTGGGAACTTCCTGATAACTTGCTACAAAGTAGCTCGTCTTTCAGTCAGTTTTACTGAGAATGCTTTCAACATTTAATTCTTGTTTTGCGTGGGCTTGAATGAATGCAAATCATTTCTGGAAAATGTAGTAATTGGAAGAAAAGACAAATTGCAGTCACATTGTAATATTTATACCGTAATGATGGTTCTTCCATAGAGAGAAAATGTCTCTACAGTGAAAACTTTAATGTATACATGAGGTTTAGCTGTCACTTCTTTAGAATCAAAGATTCAATTTATTGTTGTTTTGCAGAAACCATACATAAAGGAACCTGTCAGCGAGGCGAGTAAGATGCAAATTTGTCCTCTGATTGAAAGAAGCCTTAATGACTAAGAAAAAGACACAAACAACTTAATTGTTGTTACCCTGTGGGCTGTCTGCTTAATAGCCCAGATTGCCTTTTATTCTTCTTTTATCCTTCTTACAGGATTCTTCTCGCTCACTTATAAATAATGTTGTTAGTCTTGACATCAATTCCTGAAATTTCCTCAGCTGCCTTCTTGCATCTGAATGAGAAAACATTGGAAGAGAGAACATCTCGGGCCCGTCAGCAAAACTGTGACGACTCATGAAACAAATCCCAAACATGCATCATGCCAGATTATCTACAAGGAGCCAAGCTGAGGATGAGTGTTTGGAAAGATGTTGCTTGTGAAGTATTTCCCACAGATTGAAAATATCCTAAACACTGTGATGGGTGTAGGAGGAGAGAAGACAGTGATGGAGACAGAGGTTTATGGTTAGCAGGGGTGTCATTTCCACAGCTCCATCACCTGATCTCTTCTGTGCAGACTCTGGCTCCAAGTTACATCACCAGAGCAATATGTCAGTCCCTGCCATGGGGATATTTTAGCTTCTATTAGAGATGGAGATGCGCTGTCCATATTCACAGTCTATGATTAAAACAATTTGTCAGATTACAGGTCAGGCCATTATGTTATAACTGGTTATGGAGTTTTAATATTTAAGTGAACCCTTTATAGGGCACTCATTGAAATACTTTGAAATTCAACAATTCAACCTCAGAGTGTTACTGGGGGACACAACAGAACTTTATTTCAGTTATTTTTTTTATTTTTTATTAATTTCATTTAGAAAAATAAACATTGAGAAAGTTAGCATATTTAGTTCAAATGCCACAATAGCAAGATCAGTGATGCAGATGGACCTCTTCTGACTGGCGATTGAGAAGGGTGGCCATATGTAATGTGTACAGAAATGATCAAAAATAGTCACTTGCCTGATCAAGGGTTAATCAGTAAAAGTTTGTTTGTTCACTGGTTACAGAATGTCAGTTTTCTTTTGATATAAATACTTTAGAAGCTTTCAAAGAATCAAATAGGCCTAAAATTCACCAGAAAGCAGTGAGCTGGATCAGTGCTTTTTCCCTTAAAACATTAAGGGACATTTTCAGACTCCAGGAGAAACACTCATCCTAATTAAAACGTGCTTTACTTTCTAATGACCTAATATTCCAAATTAATTATGAAATTAATTGAGCATTTGCAGACTTGATTGCTGTGTTTATGGGCTCCTTTGGGTGTTGCAGTTACTTGAAAGCTACTTAATGTTTGTCTGAATAATAATTTCCTTTCAAAAATGTTCATTAGGAAGACATAACATGGAAAGTTGTTGTTTACAACAGAAACTAGAAAACACTTCAATTAATGAAAACGAAGGACATATAAACGTGTCTGACTCTAATTGTTATAATGCAATTAGACAGCAACCCTGCTGAAACTTATAAAACATTGTCAGTGGAACTAATGAGCAAGTCAAACACAGCTGACTCTCTGTGTTTCACACCATTTTTTTCTATTTCTACACCCAAACCCTCACATTTCAATACAGATTACACATTTACAGAAATGAGTGACTGTGTTAAAAGTTATTCTCTTTTCTTGAAATTTTCTTAAAAACTAATTTGTTATTAATTAAAAAGTCCCAGTTATATATTTTTGGCAAATGTACTTGGACTTGCTAACAAATGCTAACTGCACAGGTTTAACCTTTACTCTTAGTCACATAGGGGCTGCTAAATCTTGTTTGGGGGATTATTGTATTGTATACAGAGGGGAGGGGGGACAGCGGGTGTGTATTGTAACCAATGTCTTGTGTCCTGCCTGTCTGTATACTGCTACTGGATGCCCTGAATTTCCCTCGGGATCAATAAAATATCTATCTATCTATCTATCTATCTATCTATCTATCTATCTATCTATCTATCTATCTATCTATCTATCTATCTATCTATCTATCTATCTATCTATCTATCTATCTATCTATCTATCTATCTATCTATCTATCTATCTATCTATCTATCTTGTATAATCCTTTACTCGTCTTCTACTGACTTGAAACTGCGTCACATTTAACCTTTCACACACTGATAGCAGAGGCTGCTACAGTATATGAAGTGCCAAACTTCCCGAATGTACTACTCCATTCTTACACATCCACACAACACCGTTAAAGCAGTGGGAGCAATTTGAGGATAAATGTCTTCCCAAAGGACTCTTTCATGTGACTGCATATTTATCTTACCAAATGTGTGCAGTTTTAAAAATGTGATGGTTTGTTTAGATTATATTCTAAAACTTTTAAAATGTACTTGAAAGCCAGTTGTGGCATGGAAGACAATGGTTGGTGTCTATAGGAAAAAGAACAGAATACAATCTGCAATAATGCAGTTTGGGAACCTATAACACTCAATTAGCTTTATTATTTGTCCATGAACAGATATCTACATGTTTGTAGATATCTGTTCGACATTGATTCTTCACTTCAACTTCATTCTCGCTTTAGAGAGGTTTTAGTCCGACTCTTAACAAAGGGAAAAGGAAGTTTTGAATTAAAGTCATTTGTCACTTAATGTTGGCCCTTGAAAGCTCCTAAAAATAACCAAGTTCTCCCACTTCCATTGATTGTCATCAGACTGCAGCTGGTGGTCTCATTTGCCCTTTTGATAATGAATGGTTTCATGGTTCCAGCTAATCAAACCTTTGCTTCTTTTTTATTTAAGTTAGCTGTATTATTTATATGATTCATCTATAATGGCTTGACCTGCACGTTTTATTTGCTGCACACTGTTTGCATGAATCTTTCCATCATAGACACACATAAACAAACACTTGAAAATGGGATTTCCCTGCAGCAGCCAACCCCAAATGGACTGTTTTAGCTGGAGGCCCGTGGAGTCAAGCCCCCCTCTCCAGCGATCTGTTTCTGTCCTTTTCTCCTCTTCTCTCCATCTTTCTTTCTTCCCTGGTTTTTCTCAGCCATTTTAATGTCGTGAGGTGGATCAAAGGTTATAAACAACCTGGAGAACAATAGGAGAGCAATAATGACTCTGTGTGTGTCTGTATATGCGTCAGTGCTCTCCAGAGGCAAACTGTAGAAACCTATTAGAAACAGCTGCAGCTGCCCTCTGCTCTCTTTCTCCCAAAGGATCCCCCCCAACACACACACACACACACACACACACACACACACACACACACACACACACACATTTGTTGAAGACAGTTAGTTTCACTAAATGGTACCTTAGTAACTAGTAAACCATCACTTGATTTAGTTTTGACTTTTGATAAATTCAGCAGGCCTATACCTGCTAATCTGAGGGATCTGATTGGTCTGTTGTCAGTGAAAAGGTGAAAAAGATTTTGAGGTGCCACAACATATAGTGCTTTGTAGACCACAAGTCATATTTTGAATGTAATTCTGTACTGGACCAGAAACCAATGAAGATTTTTTAGAACCAGTGATTTTCCAGAAAAGTGTCCCTGTCAGCTCTCTGGCTGCTGCATTTTGAATGACTGGGAGTTAGTTTAATAATTTCTTAATTTTAGAAATAGCATCATAGAGGGCATTAGAGTAAACATACCTTGTCACTGAACATGAATACATGGACCAGTTTCTCAGTTTGGAAATGTTTATGACATGTTCACTGTGCTGAAGGGAAAGTTATGATAGCATGGATAACACTCCGCTTTATGAGCATACAATCAGAATTTCAGATTTTCTTGGATGCATTTGACAAGTTAAATTATGGGACAAAGGTTATCTGGCGAATAAAAAACTTTTAACTGTGTGTGTATCATGAACATAGGAATGCTATATTGTAGATACTGTGTTTCTGTATGATGATACAAGGAGGGAGCATGTAAATACTGAATAGCATAGGACCGAGCTCTAAACTGTATGGTCCCCCACAGTGAACACTGAAATCATCAGAGGTGAAGTTGTTTGAGTTCGACAAAAGTAAAATAGAAACTTTGTTTGCATCTTTGTTGATTTTCAGGTAAAAGATTACGTTAGCTAGAGCAGTTTCAGCACTGTGTTTAACTCTTTTACCTGATTAGTACACATCTAGCAGGCTGTGGAGGGCTAGGTGTAATTGTTTGTAGACAACATTTTCAAGAATTGTACTGATAACAGGAATGTTGAACATTGGTCTATAGTTAGAAATGATTGATGGGTTAGTTGTTTTTTTCGTATGCTTTACGAACTCATTGTAAATGAAAGCAAGTACAAATTAGACTAGGATATAAGGCCAGTTTAGCCCCATAAGACAGTCCATGCTAATTTTGTTGCAACAAGAAGCCACCGAGAGCTGGAATGAAAATGTATCAATAATGACTTTAAGTTAAGCGCTCTCTGCTGTGACACTAAAGGTGTTGGCCCAAGTTCATTCTTGTACTTGCCTCCGGTCTCAGAGAGCAGCTCTGTAGAAGATTTGAGTCAAATAAATGTTAAGGCTTATAACAACCGATTTCAGTGTGATACACATATAATTAGATGTTCACAAGTATGCCTTGAAGCCTTTGAAATTAATATTAAATATGAAAACTTCAAAGAGAAACTGGATCAGTGCATTGGCCATATATTCCAAATTAGAATATATTTGAGGAAATAAGACACAAGAAACAGAGTTATCTGAGGTGGTTATTTTCTTCAACATTACCTTTAAACAAGCTGACAGAACAATAATTCAGTCCGTTTCAATTTATTCAAATTAAATCAGGTTTCCATCCAGTGGAAAAACAAAATCCATTGTCCTCTGTTAAATTCAATAAAACAACATGATCAGGTTCTGTGTTGTAATGTGAAGGAATACATACTATTAATTTAGCAGGATTTTGACTTACAGAGGCAATGTTTAAAAAATTCATGGTCAACATTCCCCTATAAAAATTCCTGTAAACAAAGAGGGAAACTTTGATGTTACTGCATAGATTTCCTTCACTGCTGAAAGCCATAAAGACGACCCAGAAGGAGGATAACTATTCTGATTCATACCAATTGCATCTGCTTTAACCATCCCTCTGCCTTTTACGAATATGTGTCCTTGGAACGAACCCATATGAGCTCGTAGTTTTCAACAAGAATATCTGTAGAGTTGAAGTGAAGTTATTTTTTTTACTGTTAAGGTTCCAAAAGTATATCTGAGCTTATAAGATATCAGTTATTTAACTTTTATTTAAAGTTGTGCTTTATTTAACATTCCCAACCTGATGTTTACAATGCTAAGAAGTATACA
Source organism: Symphodus melops (assembly GCF_947650265.1). Lineage (NCBI taxonomy): Eukaryota > Metazoa > Chordata > Actinopteri > Labriformes > Labridae > Symphodus > Symphodus melops. The sequence goes on from NC_136709.1 coordinate 5,403,411, forward strand.
TGTTAGCATAACCACATGCAAAAATTGGTGTAAATGGTATGAAGCTAGGCAGTAATTTGTGAGCACATTTTTTCTTTCCTTTAATTTTGTTTGATGAGCTTTATAGTTAGCCCAATCATCACACATATTACACTTGACTGCTTCTCTCATAATTAGAACTGTACAGTGATCTCCTTTAAACCCGATGATAAACAGATTCTGGTTGCCACTAAATGGGAGCTCTCATTTATTTTTCCTTTAATTGAACAAAAAAACATCATTGCCTACAAGACGACCTTAAATGATTCGGATTATTTGAGAGTAGAAGAAACTAGAAATGAATGTTTAAGAAGCCACTTCAGCAAAAGGGGCTACATTTGATTAATTGCTCTGTGGGCAAAGTCAATACGGTTTGTTGAAAAAGAACAGAGTAATACTTGATTACAGCATACAAGAAAAGCAACCATTTTTTTTGCGCTCATAATGGTAAACGTGTTTATTAGCCTTCCGAAACAGCATGTCATTCTTGCTATATAACACCTCTTTATTGATTTGTTCCAATGAGACACTTAACCTTTGTGCATCAAGTGATTTCAACATTTGTTCTGAAAAGAAAAAAATCTTTTAAATGAAGTGGGACTAATGTAAACTGTGTTGCTGTTATTGCACGTCATTTTGTTAGACAAACACCGCACTTCATTGCAAACAATGTGCCTTGTTTTGAGAAAGTCTTTCAATTAAGCCAAAAGAAAGTTTAAAAAGTAGCTCTGATCAGCATGTATGACAAAATGACTGGTTTGACAAAAAAATACAAGGAAATTAAAAAGTGCCTCATTTAAAAGATTTTTTTGGCCCTAAAACTGTCCGAGTTCGAGCATACAAAATCAGAATCTTCAACTGAGGGGTGATTGGGAGAAGATAGGAACTATACAGTCATTGATCATTTGTTTAAAGTGTGGCATGAAATACAATAAAAATGTAGACAGCAGTAGTAATGATAGTAAGGATAGTAAGGGGTCCTTGGCAAAAGTTCACAGGGGGCCCATCCAACCAGCGTTCATCTCTGCAATGTTTAAAGTTGTCATGCTGTATAATTCCTTCTCATTTTCCTTCAGTGACTTTCAATGATTTTGAACATTTTTCACAGTAATGATGCATGTGATGCTTGATGGTGCAACAGGAGCCATTCTGTCTGATGGGGGCCCATTAGGGAGGTTTCCCATTGTCATTGCAAACTTTGCACATTTTGGGCCACTTCTGTGGTTTAAAGATGGTCAGCCCTCAGGGACCCCTGCTGGCCTTGGGCCCTAAGCAGTAGCCTATGTTACCGGTTGACAGGTAGCACGTCTGTATGGCAGGCAGATTATACTGTAAAGCCTTATGTATATTTTTACATCTTTCCCAGCAAGGTCAAAAGTTTATCAAATGAAGGTCAACAAAATTAAGATTTTCAGCATTTGCCAATGTTTTATCTGTTTGCCTCTGAAGATGCATTTGGCTGAAAATCAAGAGTTATTTAGATTTAAGAAGAAAATAAAAAATATCTTGTTCAGACGCATTAGGGTCAGAAATTCTGAAACTTAGTTCAGCCTACAGGGTCTGCGATGTAATCCAGTGGGATTCATTTCACTGCATGAAAATTTGCACATTAATTGGTCTCTCCTCTATCTCCTCCTCCCACTTTCTAACTTATAAAGGTCAACACAGTTTCTCCCTCTGCTCAACAGCCTCTCATTAAGAAATCACTGCCTCTGTTTGTAAGACGAGCCGGTTTAACCGTAACACACACACGCATACTCACACATACAGTCACACACAATAACACGCATGCCGAGCGCACTGAGAGGAGAGTGACTCAGAGGCAGCTATGCAAAGAAATGAAACCATTAAATATTCACACGATTAGTCTCACTCCACTGATGGATTTAACTATAGACCGACCTCTGCATTGAACACAGTTATAGGTTTGGGGCCCAGGATAAATTTAGAGCAAAGAGGGAGGTTGGGATTAGGGCTCTGGTAATTAATTTAGTCCAAATACCAGAACGTCACGAGTACGAGTTTGTGTGTCTGTGTGTGAGAGGGTAACACAGACCGGAGACTTGCAGTATGTCAGTCGTGGATTAACTGCTAAATAAGCTTAATTCACTTTAGTGTCTCA